>NW_005179072.1:96780-190998 GCF_000350225.1 Chondrus crispus
CCCCCCCCTCCACCCTCCCCAGGCCTTCAACCCCTGCCGTGCACCTCCACTTCTTCCAAAATGGGCATCACCTTTGTCGCATCACTTCCGCTGACCCTCCGTCCCTCGCGTGCCCAGCTCTCCCCGCTACGGGCCCCAGCCCGCGCCCGATCAATCCGTCTCGTGCGCATGGTCAGCGCTCCGGAGCGTACAGAAGCTTCCCCCGCCAACGTCAAGGTGGAGCCCATGTCTGTCCTGCTGCCCGAGAAGCTCTCAGAGGAAGGTATTGCCCTGTTGTCGAACACCTTCTCCGTCGTCAAGAAGCTCGACCTCACCCCCGAAACCCTTCTGGAGGAGATCCCGCATCATGACGCAATCATCATTCGCTCGGGCACCAAGATGACCAAAGAGGTCATCAACGCCGCCAAAAAGCTCAAGGTCATCGGCCGTGCTGGCGTTGGTGTTGACAACATCGACATTCCCGCCGCCACCGAGCGCGGCGTCCTCGTCGTCAATGCTCCCACGGGGAACTGTGTCGCTGCCGCTGAGCATTCTATTGCCCTCTTGTGCTCTATGGCTAGGCTCATTGGACCTGCTGATGCTACTATCAAGGGCGAAGGCTGGAACCGAAGCGCCTTTGTGGGCGCCAGCCTCGTTGACAAGACTTTGGGTATCGTCGGCCTGGGGCGTATTGGCCGCGAGGTGGCCAAGAGGGCTCGTGGCCTGGGCATGAAGGTCATCGCCAGTGACCCTTTCACTAGTGAGGAGGCGGCCGCGGCTATAGGCGTCACTCTCGTCCCGTTCGATGAGGTTCTCAGTGGTAGTGACTTCATCACCCTCCATATCCCGCTCATCGACTCCACCCGCAACTTGCTAAATGCGGCCGCATTTGACAAGATGAAGCAAGGTGTGCGCATCATCAACGCCGCCCGGGGTGGTATTGTCGTGGAAGAAGCGCTTCTTGCAGCAATCGAGTCTGGCAAGTGCGCCGGAGCCGCCCTGGACTGCTTTGAGTATGAGCCGCCGCACAAGCATCCCGGTTCTATCTCAGCTAAGATTGTCCAGAATCCCAAGGTTCTCGCCACCCCCCATCTGGGCGCAAGTACACGCGAGGCTCAGGAGGACGTGGCCGTGGAAATCGCCACCGCTGTCAGAGACACTTTGAATGGCGACATGGTTGCTACCATGATCAACGCCCCCGCCATGGCCCCAGAAGTACTTAAGGCCCTCAAGCCTCGCGCCCAGCTCTGCGAGCGTCTGGGCAGACTCACCTACTACATGTCTGGCGAGGCACTTCAAGGCGAAGTCGCCGTCGATTATCACATCCCTGGTGCCGGCGACACTAGAATTCTTCGTGCAGGGCTGATTAAGGGACTCATGCAACCTGCCATTAGCTTGCCCATCAGTATCGTCAACGCTGAGAGCGTCGCCGCAGTCCATAACCTCAACCTCGCAGAGACCAATCACTTTCCTCCCTCTTTTGACGGCTCTAATGAAGTCGTCGTCACCGTCAAGGACTGCCCAGTCATAGAAGGTCGTGTTGTCAATGGGAAGCCGCATGTCACTCGCATTGGTCGCTTCGAGGTTGACTTGTGTCTAGAGGGCACTATCTTGTGCTACAGCCAAGATGACTGCCCCGGCCAGATGGGACGTGTTGGGACCTTGTTTGGAAACGCAAATGTGAATATTTCTTCTATGACTCTGGCAAGAGACAAGAATAGCTCCAAAGCTCTTGTGTTGCTAGGTCTGGATTCAGACCCCTCCGCCGAGCTATTGAAACAAGTCGAAACAACTGTCAATGACGATGAGCTCCTGCCTTTAGTTATCAAGTTCTAATTGTTTCTAGGAGATGTTTCCGTGATGCTCTTCTCCTCTGTTCATATGTTGGTTGCGACTTGATTCAAGTACACTCTCGTAAATAGTAGCACAGTAGGTTCTTCCTCACCCAATTCCGCGTTGTCGCTCTGTCCCCAGTGCAGAGGGATGCAGAAGCGAAGGGAGCTAATGATCACGACTGCCAAATGTCTTCGCAATCTCCATCTCACACACACTGTAGCAGGTTTACTGGTCGGTCGTAGCGAATTCTCAAGCAGTGTTGCACTATAATGGAGTCGCTCTGTTCCGTGGTTCCTCCTGAGGAAGACCGAAGGCTAGTCTAATGGCGCGAGACGTTACCCGCTCAGCAAGAGAAACTGCCACTTCCAATCCGATGCGCTGACTCTCAGGTTCCCTGAGAACTCTCCGCAAAAGCGGCGACATTTTTGAGGGGCTGAACCCTCTGCTCTTGCTCAAAATCTCCGTCAGCCGTTCAAGGTTGTTCATAGACCTGGTCTTGGTCGGGGGTGGGAGGCTGTTCAACATGGTGGGCAGACGTATTCCTGCTGCCTTCCCTGTCTGAGCGAACATACTTGTGTAGTATGTCGCCAGGTCAAGGCCAAGGCTGTCCAGTTCCGCGGTAAGCTCATCTGCAAGGCTGTATCGTGCGATTTTGCCTCGAGGGGACAACAAAAACGTCATCAGTTGCTCCGCTGCGAGCGAGACATCGTAGTCTCCCGCACTGGACGCAGAGTCTAAAAGGCTTTCTAACCGATTCCACCTCGGTCGCCCTTCGTCAAACAGAAGGCACTGCAGAGCGGCTTGTAGTTCGGGGGCTGGGTCTGTGAGCAAACGGGACGCGATGTACGGATACGACTCATTCAAAATCTTGAAGTTGGGGTCAACCTGAATGGCAACACCTTCCAAAACGCCGAGACAACGAATAATTGCTGTGTAGTAGGGGGGCAAGCTGAATGGATATTGATACATGACGGACCCAAGCTTGTCAATGACAGACTTGAAATTCAGTTCTCCGACGGACGCACCAAGGACGTCAGGCAAAGCGTCGTTAAGGGCTTCAATAATAGGTTCCAGATTGGTTTCTGGCGGCAAGAAGCCCAAACGGACATACAAATTCGCCAGGGCTTCGAAGTCGCGGTTGACCATGTGAACAACTGCCTCAATGATACCGTACCTCTGCGACGGCTCAACCTCAGACATCATTCCAAAGTCGAGATAACACAAACTCCCGTCCGACATCGCAAGCAAGTTACCGAGATGCGTATCTGCATGAAAATATCCGTTCTCCAACATTTGCCGCAAGGAACACTGCACCATGGCCCGCACTAGCTCCTCCGACCGACCCTTCGTTAGAGTATCGCTGGTCAGTCTGGAGCCTTCCATCCACTGCATGGTGATAACACGTCTCTTCGTATACCTCCAATAGATTTTGGGAACATCAACGCCGGGCAAGTCGCCATACAATTCGAGAAACCTCTCCGCATTCCTGGCCTCCGATAAATAGTCAATCTCCTCGTATATGAGCTTTCCAAACTCCTCAATGATACTCTGCAAGTCAATATCGCGCCCTGTTAGCTTCAGCAAACTGTTAAGAGTGCCACTCAGATTCCTGAGAATATAAATGTCCAGAGCAATGATTTGCTCGCAATCTGGCCGTTGGACTTTAACGGCGACGCGCTCACCAGTGCTTTTCAATGTTGCACTGTAAACCTGACCGATCGAAGCCGCAGCCACGGGTGTGGGATCGATGCTTTCAAAAATTTCGTTAACGCCCTGACCCAATTCTTCCTCTATCAATTGGAAGGCAATTTCGTTTTCAAATGGAGGGAGCCGGTCTTGCAGCTTCTGCAACTCATCAAGATATTCTTTTGGTAATAAATCGGGTCTGCTAGCAACAGCCTGGCCACCCTTAATTATCGCAGGACCAAGAGAACTGACAATTTGCAGGAATTCTTCGGCGCGCTTCTGTCGATTTCGCTCTTCCCTCCCCAATTGAACGTCTATAACAACTCTCGAAACAAAAGCCGTGAGCGGCACAGCAATTTGGAGTTGTCTCTTCCGCACATAAAACGAGCGATTCTTAAAGTAGGCCACAGCTGACGCGGGATCATATCTGGGTCCCTCATCGGCGCTCTTAGCGGCTCTTGCAGCCTGTTCCTCAATGCGTGCCAAGTCCGCTGCTGAAGCTGGTACATTGGAAGCCAGAGGTGCCGGATACGGTAGGTTGGGCGTGCGTTGGTCACGGACCTCGCGCAGAAGCCGCTCTGCGCGCTCGAGACGTGCGCGGACGGCGCGCGGCCGTGGCTTGGTCTCGACGGCTTGCGTCGCAGCTGCGCCGGTGCGGGTCCGTCGCGACGGCGAGGCCGACGTGGCGGGCTGGCGATGGCCTTGCACGAAGCGACTGCGTGTGCGCAGCGCGCGGGAGGCGAGGCCACGCGCGGTAAGGTTGGTGAAGGGGGTCGCCGGGGCGACTAGGGCGAGGGCGAGGGAATTCATGGCGAGGTGAAGGGGAATCTTGGAGAGTGGGTGGCGGGCCGGGAGCATGTACATGAAGAGAATGTGGGGCGAAGGAAGCGAGGATACCAAACGGTTGCAGTCCGCGGAGAGGACGATTTAGGATAAATGCGGATTGGGGCACGGGAGATAGAGCCCCAGCACGAAGAGTGCGGAGCCACAAATGACGAATCCGAAGGCGACTCATGCTGTAAGATTCCACTGTAAGTAAAGTCCCAACAATGATCTACAACTGTAATGCAAATGCGGAGACCCAGTGAGATCAACTGCACAGGGCTTCCGATCTCCGGGGCAATCAGCGCACCATGGCCACAAGTTTGCACATGCAATGCTCCAATCCAGCTGCCTATTGCATACATCTCAAAATGCAAGATAAACCATTCATTCCTCCACTATTTAGTCTTCGCCCCTCACTTGCATGCGGAAGTTGTCCATCTCCTTCTCCAGATCCAGAGTGCTCTACCGGTAGACCAACTTGTATTTTCCCCCTCCCAATCGAAAATGGCTTTCGTTCCGACTACTTCTTTCACCGGACTCCGCGTCAGGGCTGCCGCTCCCCGCGTCTGCCATGCTCCTGTCCGTGTTGCCAAGTGGAGAATGAGCGAAGAGGGCAAAGGCTTCGGCGGTGGAGAAGCTACCCGTGAGTAAGTTACCGCGTCATCCATACTTTGAGCGGTCGCCTTGATCCCTTCCGTTTTATTCACTGTTCAATTCTAACTTCTCCTCTCTTTATTTCCCCCTCTAGTCCTACCCCAACTGAGATTGACCCCAATGACCCCAAGGGCAAGCAGAAAGCTATCCATCACGCCGAGACCTTCGCCGATTATCAAGCTCGCGTCGCCCGTGAGAAGGCCGAAAAGGAAGCCAAGTGATGTGTTTTGCGCATTTCAGTATGTCCTGTGGTCGTGTCTCGTGATGGTGGTTGCCATAGTCGCTTCTTAGCGACTTTGATTTCTACATGCTTTGTCCTTCCACTCTGAGCCTTGCGCTCTTCGATTCTTAAACACTTAGAACAACGACATAAACAGTGTTCACATGCATACTACCTGTTTTGATCCCATTTGTTGTTGACATGGATGAGATATTTTCAGGTCCTTTTCTGCACACGGCTGTACGTGCGTAACAGCGTGAACAGCCGTATTACTTGATGAGCATAGTTGCACGCCGGTTCTATCGCAAGGGCTGAGACCTGCCCTTCACTTTCCGCAAAAAAATTGGCAACGCGGGCGTGCAGCATTCCCCTTCGCTCAGGGGCTCATCGCCATGGCAGGTGAGGGCCCGCACGCATGCAGATGACAAAACCTGTCAGTCAAGACATTCCGCATCGCAAACGATACCGTTCATACCATTGATGCTTAGAGCAACTTCGTTTATCCCTCAACCATTCGTGCATTCGATTGTGCCGCTCACTCCCACAGTGCAACACTGAGAGCCTGTCCCAACACAGCCATGTCACATTCACACTCGGTGCATGATACAGGGTAGGATATGATAATGCGTTTGCCATCCCTACTGGTATGTTTACACTAACTGTAAGAATACAGTGAACCCTCCCGATAAGGATCATTCTCCATATGGATATCCTCCGTAAACGGATAAAAAGTCGAGCGACGTACTCCGTAGCTTACAAATTTTTACCAAAAAACAATGTCTGTGGAATATTCCTCAATTGGATATCGGGTTCAATGTGAAATAAGCATATCATACAGACCCCTCCTACTTAAAACGTATTTTATGGTTACTTTTGAGCGGCCAAGGCACAAATTACCCCATAACCGTTCATTCTTGATCGATCCCTTCACAGTCTGCTCAATAAATTCCAATCCCCGTCTGAGGCTTCGCAATTATCATCGTTCTCGACAAAAACATCTTTCTAGCATATACTCCTGTTGGTCCTCCCCCAATAAATCTCCTCTGATCGCAAACATTGCGTGTTGTCAGCACCGTAGCCATCTGCCCCCGTCAAGCGACAATCGTCGATGAAGCGCTCTGAGCTTAACCTCGCCCAAAAGCAACAAATATGTGCAGAGTTCCAACGGCGCAAAAAGAGCAAGGAGCAGACGTCACAAAGGGCCCTTGCGAAGTGGGCCTCAGTGCAGTTTTCCCTTTCCAAACCTCCTGCTCAAGCTGTCATGTCCCGCATCATCAACGGCAAGTATGGTTTTCGTCCCGATATCTCTGCGTACCAAGAAGGGGAATTGCACAGTCCAGACGATGATAAATAAAATTTTAAGTAAAGCACAGACATTCTGAGAGATGCAGGTCACCGTGACACCGTTATGATACGGTCTCCGGATGTGAATAACCTCCGCAAATGGATACGGATTACGTCCACCGAGCGTATCCATATCGAGAGGGTTCACTGTAATATGTATTGCATTGTACGGTAGCTCTCCTTGTTCTGGATCGAGGAGCTGCAAATTACTGTAGACACTTTGAGAACGCACCCCCCATCGTGAGCACCCCAGACCACAACTTTCCGGATATGCAGTTGTCTGCCTCCCACCGATGTACGGTACCCTGGGTACTGTGTCATAGTTGTCTTCTTGTTCGATATCTTACTTGAGCAGGACAAGAGACACCTATCAGCCTTTTGAATTTCAGCGACACAGAGCTGTTGCGAACTTAAAAGCTTCACTGACGAACTTTGGAGCAACGTTTCAGAGCCCTTCTACAAAATGACAAAGGCCGCGGCATTTGTCACTTCGCATTCTTTTCCGACCATCCGCCAAAATTCTGTGTCATCGTCTCCGCTTTTCAGAAAGAGACTTGATGTCGCTTCTCCTCGCTCCTGCAACAGTACGCGAATGATAGCTGTCGAAGGCGTAAACACCAGAAAATCAGACGGCAGCGTAGACCTGGAAAAACGCCGCGTTGGAAACTCCGACCTCATTCTTACTGAAGTATGTCTAGGTACGATGACCTGGGGCCATCAAAATTCAGAAAGCGACGCTCACGATCAGCTTGACCATGCGTTCGAGAGAGGTGTGATTGGAATCGACTGCGCCGAGATGTACCCGGTTCCGCCAACAAAAGACTCTTCCGGTCGAACGGAAAAATATATTGGCTCATGGATAAAGGAACGAGGTGGTGCGCCTTTTCGGGAAAAACTCGTACTCTGCTCGAAGGTTGCAGGAGGCGCTGCACCCGGTCGTGTGTTTTCTTGGATACGAGGTGAGGATCGGAGAGTGGATAGAACCAACATCAGGGAGGCTGTAGATGGCATCCTGTCCAGATTAGGAACAAATTACATCGATTTGCTGCAGATTCACTGGCCTGATCGGTATGTCCCGATGTTCGGTGCCGGTGCTTATGACTTTTCGAAGGAGCGTTCGAGTGTCTCGTTTGAGGTACAGGTGTCCGCTATGGATGAGTTGATCAGAGAAGGAAAGATACGTAACTACGGGCTGAGCAATGAAACAGCGTGGGGAGTGGCTCAGTTCGATGCCGTAGCACGCAGACTTGGTGCGGCGGCACCGGTCTCTGTCCAGAACAACTACAGTTTAATATATCGAGACTTTGAGGCTCATTTGGCTGAAGCATGTGCCCCATCGAACGCAAACATGCCTCTTCTTGCCTACAGTCCCTTAGCTGGTGGAGCTCTAACCGGAAAATATTTATCAAAAGAGGTACCAGACGGAGCGCGATTCACCGTATATCCAAACTACATGAAGCGTTTCCAAAGTAGTCTTGCCTCAGCCGCTATCGCTGAATACCAGAAAATAGCCGATGATGCCGGCCTCACACTCACTCAGCTGTCGCTGGCATGGTGCAAGAGCAGATGGTTTGTTCAAAGTACTATCATCGGAGCAACATCCGTCGCACAACTCGACGAAGACTTGAATTCGTTCGGTGTGGAACTCGATAAGTCAACTATCACTGCAGTCGATAAACTTTATGCCCGATACCGTGACCCGTCAAGGACTTCCTAGTCCATTCGGATTGTGACCGTCACCGACAACTGCAGTTACCCTTCTAGTGCACACAAAACAGCCCGCCGGCAGCAAGACACGACATCTATGCAAGGCAAGGTTCACGACTCACACCGCCAGCCATGGCGATATTTTTGAGCAGACCTACAGCAGAACCAAGGCATTCGTTTCCTTAGCCATTGGACGACACTTCCAATTGTACAGGTAGTAGTGGAGCTCTCCGTCTCCGATGTGGAACTTGAGATCTTTGAAAAACTCAGAATGCCGAGCCAAGTCAAGCGCATTAAATACATCAAACCCATTCTGCCTCGCGAAAACCAAAGCATCTTGCATGATGTCTATTATTGCAGTCTTCGCAGCTGCTGCGAAAAATAGGTATGCAGCGTTGAGAGTCTTGTGGGCTGGGTGGTTGATGATACTTGATGGGAGAGAATAGAAGGAGATCATGTCTGTAATTTCGTGAGACTCTGGATCTTCAACAACATACGAATATGTAACACCTTCTCTAGGCATCAGCCAGTGAGCAAACTCATCTTCGGTCATATCAATATGCATATCGAATTGATCGAGGTATCCCATCAACAGTTTGCATGCCGCAGGCACGTCGTCCGAACGCATCACACGAATTCCTGGTGTTGAAACACTGGGCTTCACTGCGAACAGCTTAATGGTGCGATTCATCGTCATTCGGGGCTGCAGCCGAGAGAACCCGATTTCGATAAGCTTTTTGGGGTTTAGCGAGCGATGGTAGTATCGTGATGACGTGACGGGTCGCGGAAGGACAGCCCCAGCCGTGTATACTGCCTGCCAGACGTTCTGCAAGTTAACCCGTCTTGTTATCTCTCGTATCAGAACCGGAGCGAGTCGCCTCGCTCTAAGTTTTTTGTGGACACAAAGAAAGTTGATCTCTACCACTTCCACGGAATCCATGTGAACACGCAAGGTCGCTGGGACAGCCGTAATAAAGGCTACGAGTTTCTTATTGGACTTGACACGGACGCCCACATGCCAAGTTGGATGCCATCCGGGTGGAAGCAAAGCCCACCTCAAAAACTCCCGGGAATAATCAAAGCGGAACATGGCATCTCCGTCCTCAACGTAGTTTTCATTCAAAAGACGATACGTTTCTTCGAGTTGCTTGTCATCGGTGACATCTATGTCTGACCACTCGAACGAGTCAATCAGGTTGTAAGGTTTCTTCGATACCTGGTCAACGGTTTTAGTCTCAATGGCCTGACCATGATCACCAAGCAGGTCGAGTTGATCGTCCTGTCCCATCTGGGGGACCGGTTGTGTTTTCCAAAATTTATATTCTTTTTCGGCAGGCTTGCCATCGACGCCGGCAACGCTCATGGTTCCCATCAACTCCGCAAGCTTCGCCCTCGCATCGCTCCCAGAAAGCTCAACCTCCTTGTACGTGTTCTTTCTTTCTGTAGGCGGCTTGTC
The DNA here is from genome assembly GCF_000350225.1 of Chondrus crispus. Classification (NCBI taxonomy): domain Eukaryota; phylum Rhodophyta; class Florideophyceae; order Gigartinales; family Gigartinaceae; genus Chondrus; species Chondrus crispus. Next base: position 106,488 of record NW_005179072.1, read on the forward strand.
GCCGGTGTCTTTCTCTGCCATCGCAGTCCTGAGAGAGTGTGTTATTCAATTGAGATCGCCACGAGAGTTGATAGTGGCCGGAATCGTTCAGATCTGCGTACGAACTCAAAATGAGAAGCAGCCTCGTCGTTGAACAAATTCTTCTCTTCAGGCGGTCAGGGGGTATGTGACATGGCCAAGGATTCTGTGAGCCCTGCTAGCAATAAGGATGCAAATGATGGAAGCGGGTAGAAGATCGTCTTTGGTGCGGTCCGCGACAAGACATCACAAACGGCCGGAATGAAGCCCCAGTCTATTTCAGATTTGCTGTACGGTACAATATGATAGTACCGTGCGCGTGACGAATCAGGACTTGTGTCTAGCTCTCCTAGAGTGTCCAGACGACAATTGATTTGCCTAATGCAGTATGAGGTCCAGTCTGGCCTGACTTGAGGCATTTTTTTGCAAATATATATACATTAAATCACATATTTAGAAAATCACTTTGGACACCATTTCTTTAACGTACTTCTCCTCAGCCATAACATCTTGCAGAGCACTACCGTTGAAGGGTAGCTACTGTAGACTAGAGGATACCGTACACGAAAAAACTATAGAGCACCCCCAACTTTTGAACGTATTCGCGTGAAAAATGAGTTGTAGCAGTCTTGATGGCACGTGGCGACTATTAATCTGATAGTCCCCAGATGATTTTTATAAACAGGCGTTTTGGTTTCGAAATTATCAATGCAAAACATTTCGAGAGTGCTCAAAAAAGCTTCTTTGGGAGGCGTTTCTGAAGCCACTGGAAAGGACATGCGGTTCTCTCTAAAACGCTCTATTTCACAACGAATAGTTCAGGTGCGATGGCGTGGGTATATTTCCTCTTCTTATCAAGTGGGCATAAGTACAGAAAAGAATAAGTTGAAAACCTCCTTTGAGGTCACTCGTCATTTAGAAATCGGTGCCTAGACGACGAGAAAATTAACTACAGTATAAGATGCAAGCCTTTTCATATCAAAAATAGGTATGGTATATAGATAATTTAGAGGTCGGCTCGGACACTATTTGTTTAACTATTTGCTCTCCACAATAACTTTTTCTTCGGTATTGAAGTGGCAAGTTTGAATACGCCGAAAGACGAGAGGAGTTATTCAATGAAGGTTAAACTACAAGCTTTATTCTTGAACAGAGCATTTAGTTTCGAAGATATCAAAGAAAAAGGGGTTTAAAAATGCTCAAAAGTGCTTCTGTGCTAAACTTTCTTGGGCCATTTGCGGATCTTGGGGTGACAGGTGCGGCTTTTGATGCCCCTGGGGAGGTGAAGTTCTAGCCCTGGGGGTGTTTTGGGGGCGACTACCCCAATTGAGGTGGCATTGAAGGGTGACGTTCCTCATTCATCCAATTCCGAGGGTGACGTCGCCCTAAGAAAACGACATGTTGAAACATGCTGATCTTTGTCTGTGTCTATAGGGCGACATTGGATCGTTTTCTGAGATTGATGTGATTTCAGTTGGAAATATAGGGTGACTTCATATGCGAAACACCGGCAACTTTTACCCACTCTATCTACATACAATGACATACAGTATTTTCCATACCACGGAAGCATGTTGATGGGCGCCGGGCTCTTTGGTGCGGGTTCCGGGTCACTTGGAGACGCGGCCGCGGTGCACCATGCTAGAGGCAGGGTGAGCAAGGCGATGAAGAAGGCGCGTGAGGGCATTGCGGCGAGATGTGCGGGGGGGGAGCTGGGGAACGTAGACGCCGAAAAATGGCGGGTTCACAAGGCAGAACGTACGCCGCGTGACCGCGCGTCACCGTATGCCAGCTACTGTGGTGCGCACTGGGCGGCCTCTATAGCCACACTATATTGTTTCAGTTTTGAGAGCGCTATATCCAGCGCGAAACCGTGCGTTGGCGTGCTTTTATAAGGGTGACATTAAAACAATCATGCGTTTCTAGGGCGACTTTTCTAACATTTAGGTCTCTGCCGAAATGCCACTATGGTATACATTTTTATGGGGTGACATCCCCGAATATGAGTTTGTCGGAGGTGACTTTACGATCGTTTTTCTGTCACCCTAGAAAACGTGCATTGTCACCCCATCAAAAGGACACCATGGACCAAAATCACCCTACTAGCAAAGCACTTTTTAGTAGTGTCGCCCTATAAAAACCCCCACCGCATTGAAATCGCCCCACGTAGATTTCACTTTGGCCGGGTGTCGCCCCAAAATCTACACTTTGACCCAACTTTCTTTTAAAGTGACTGAGAAGGACGATTTTTTTCACTGATTGATGGTTTTCCAAAACTAGAGCTCACTTCCTGTAGCAGGGGCATCGTGTCGGTGGGAATTTCACTCCATGTCATACGTCGTGAGATTCGGGTCGACAGACATCCTACATGTGGGTAGACGCAGAGGCTTTGGATGTACCAATGAATAGAATGGGAAGGCGCTAATGGTATCACTTTTTATTTGATTTGGAGGGCAGATTTGCAAAATTCTGGGTTTGCTTTTTGTCTAAGACAGAGAACAAGTTATCTCCCCAGAGCGAAGGGAATATGGTCACCCTTCTTCAAATGAGCAGTGTGTGCTTCGATCGATTTCATCTGGGGCCCAGCATGCATTTGATAAATTTTGTGTAGCATGAAGAGAATCACAGACGCCGTAGTCTAAACGTGGATGCAGAGAGGGAAATGGTAAGGTCCTCAAAACACTCTGTTCCACTGCAGTCATCGTTTTAGTGAAAGGGACGGCACAGGTGTTGAAACGACTACAGTATGCTCTTTTTTCCCTTTTCTAGTTGTTCCTCATGATCACAGAGTACGATAAAATGCACAAAGGATTTTCAGTATTACCCGTTTTCTGTATTGTCTTGTTACCGCTCTCAGTCGTAGACAGAACAGAAGGAGGAATAGGCCCAGCGAGGGTATAAGCGTCGGGCACAGAAACAGACTTGACGAACGATTTAAGGCTGGTTCTGGCAGCACCAGCTGCTCTTCAACGACCATTCAGAATAGGGGTTAAAAGATGTCGGAATAGTCCCTTTCCGACTTTTGTATTTGTTAAAGTTGACTTCATACATTTACGGGCATACATTGACGAACAGGCGTACGGCTTGAAGGATTAGTTTCCGTTTGGAACTAAACCAGTACAGGGGGTCCCACGCAATAGTGCTATACCGGAACAGACCTCGACATATGGCACTATTGCGTGAGTGGCACTATACTGAAAGCACCAAAACGCAATTTTTTATATACAGTAGTGTGAGATATTTTTAGGGAAATATTTGCATTTTACTGTAGAGGGAGATTTTATTCTGTAGTCCGAGATTTTATTTGAATTTTAGAGAAGCGCACGCGGACGGCCCGACGGAATCCGGGCCGGATGCGTGGACGCTTCTGGAAGGAATTTCGTAGAAATAAAAGAGAGAGGGTGACGGGCGCTGCGGGAAAAAGGGGGGGACCACACTCGGCCAACCCTCACCACGGAACGGCACGCTCCCCAAAACCGCCTCCCCCATTTCACCGACAACATGGTACTCTTGTGGAGGGCCGACGCAGACACAAGTGCGGTCCCTAACCCTGTTACCTACGATGGGTCGAACGGGTCAGATGTTTCCAAGTTTCTGTTCGTATACGAGAACATCATTATGCGCGGCAAGCCTGACGAGGAGAAGGCAGGAGCTATCCTATGCCACCTCGAGGGTGCCGCGTTCGACTATTACTATGACACGTATAGTCATAATGGGAGTCTGACCGAGGCCGCCAGTAACTGGGACGGTGTGAAGAGCGCCCTGTCTGACCGTTTTACGGAGACACCGAGGCCAGAAGAAAACATCCAGAAGGCTATGAGTTGCCGACTGGATGGTAAGAACTTGCTTACTTCGATGGATGAAATGGACAAGCTCTACAGAAGGGCTGGTTTCAACGACGAGGCAAAGTACGGCTTGCTTCGCAATGCCGTAATGGCACATTTGGATGTTGCTCAGTTCGCGATCTATCGTTCTCCGACGACGTACGAAGAACTAATGAAGACCGTGAAACTTTGGTGCAGGCCGTGACGCCTTCAAGGCGGCGAAAACGGCTGCGCAGTCCGTTGAACCTGTGACGCCCAAGCGCGTACTGGTGCGTTCTGATGTGGATCCTCGACAGGAAAAGCTGGAGAACAAGGTTGATGCCATCACCAACCAGCTGGCGGAATTGTCACTGATGATGAAGAAACGACAGACACCAGGGGACAGTGATACGAGTTGGACATGTTCTTATTGCAAGGAACCAGGGCATTCAGCGACTCGTTGTCGTTCCAACCCACACCGTGATACTCGTTGCCCAACGTGTGGGAAGATTGGACACACGACGGAGACTTGCTGGTCCCGCTTTGCTAGAAAGAATGTGGCCCATGCACGTCCTCAAGGTAACGCTGGAGCAGGAAGCGCTTATGGCCCCAAAGCAGGCGGTTCTGCCAACGACGCCGGTGACAAGGCCACCAGAGACTCGAAGCAAGTCACGGTCATAACTGAGACCACCAAGGGAGAATTGGTGGCAGCTACGAAACGCAACGCCGAAGGAGAGGCCTTGCCGAAGCAGTCGAAGAACCGTGAAGAAGTTTCGATCCCGAGGCTGCTGAATCCCACTCCAGTAGCTCCTAGGGGAACTATCCCCTGGAATGAGCCGCTGAGAGTGCCGAGAGTGAAGCCTGCACGCCAGAAGAAGAAGAATGTTTCAAAGAAGGCGGCACTCCAGGAGCACGTCGGCAACTACAACGTCGTGTCAGAGCTGGCGAATGCGCCGTCTGGTCTAACATTTGGACAACTTGTCCGTGGAGACGCTGAAGGAGCAAAGAAGGAGATGAAGCGCCTTCTATCCAGGAGATTAGGGCGTTCTCGCGGGTTTGCGGGCCACACGGATGTCTTCCCGAGGCGTCTTTGAGTAGTTACTGTTCAAGTTTATGGAACTGATGCTCAAGCACTACTGGATTCGGGTGCGGTGCCGAACATCATGTCGCCGCACCTCATGAAGAGACTTTCTCTGACGCCAGAGAGTACGAAGAAACACATCACTGTGGCAGATGGGAAGAGCTCCCCTTGTGTTGGATCACTGCGCCAGGTCCCCGTCTCGTTTGGGAGACTGGTGAGCATGATGGACTTCCTTGTCGTTATGGGAACACCATACCACGTCATCGTGGGGATGCCGACGTTAGAGGAGCTCCAAACGTGCATTGATTTGGGGCAACAGCATGTCCAAGTGACTGTGGGTGCTGAGACGATTCGACTAAGTCTTGAGATGGATGAAGACCATAAGAAGCCGGGATCCGCTACCGACAGTGAGGACTTCACGTCAGACTCGGGGGCCGTGCCGGCTGACTCGACTGACACGGATAAAGACTTCGTCCTTTCGCTGCGTGAAAGGGTGCCGTTTGAACCAGACCTTGCCTGGGCGGCAGCAGTCACTGAGGACGAAGATCCTCATGCTGGACTTCCGGACCTAGCTGAGGAAGGCTCAGAGTACGAGCCGGCGGATGAGAAAGAGAAAAGAGATGAGAAGGAGGAACTTCTCATGTCTAAGCTGAGCCATATCAGCAGAAAGCACGCCGACCGCATAATGTGTTCTATCAAGAGTATGGGAATAGCTGCATGGTCTTTGGACGACCTCAGGCCGGCAGATGTCCCTGTGTCACATTCGTTTGAGTCAAATGACGACAGGCCCATTTCGCACGCCGTTCGGAGGCTCCCTCCGAGACACAACGCGGTAGTGCGTGAGGAGATCGAGAAGATGCAGAAGCCAGGGATCATTACCCCCTCTGTAGCTCCTTGGTCGTTTCCGGTTGTCATCGCAACGAAGAAGGACGGGAAACTTCGCTTCTGTGTTGACTACCGCGCGCTTAACCGCGTGATGAAGGCCGACAAGTGGCCGTTGCCTAAAATGGAAGAGATATTCGACGACCTTCAAGGAAGCCAAGTATTCACTACCCTGGACTTGTTCTCGGGTTATTGGCAAGTGCGGATGGCTTCATGGTGCAAAGAACAGACGACGTTTGTCTGTCGGTACGGGACGTTTCAACTTGACGTGATGCCATTCGGGCTCATGAACGCTCCTTCAACATTTCAAAGGATGATGGATGGCGTATTCAGAGACCTGCCATTCGTCCGAGTATACCTTGATGACGTGGTCATCTTTTCGAAGTCCTTGGACGTCCATGTTGACCACTTGATTGAAGTGTTCGAGCTGATTGCTCGCAGTGGATTGAAGTTGAAGCTCGCGAAGTGTTCCTTCGCGCAATCACAGACCAGGCTATTGGGGCACGTCATCGGAAAGAAAGGGATTGAGGTGGATCCAGAGAAGACATCGATCATTTGGGACACCCCCGAGCCGCGCACCAAGACGGAGTTACGAAGCTTCCTTGGACTAGCGGGGTATTACCGCCGATTTATCCCTAAGTTCGCAGAAGTCTCTGCATCGTTGCATGCTGCTACTTCTACCAAAGTCGAATTTGAATTTACGGAAGGGATGCGGACCGCCTTCCAGGAGTTGAAGAAGAGGGTGACGTCTCCTCCGCTGTTGGCGCTCCCGAAGTTTGACGAACCCTTCGTGGTCGAGACAGATGCATCCAACATGGCAGTGGGAGCAGTTCTGGCTCAGAAGAAGGAAGACAAGAAGGTTCACCCGATACAATACGCCAGCAGGACGATGACGGAGACTGAGAAGAAGTACCCCACCTGTGAGAGAGAAGCATTAGCGGTGATCTTCGCGCTAAAGAAATTTCGGGTGTATTTGCTCTCAACGCAAAAGTTCAAGTTGATTACGGATCACCAAGCGCTTCAGTATGCGTTCAAAAAGAAGGACATCCACGGTAGACTTGCCCGTTGGATGGATTTCCTGGCGGAGTACGAATTCGAGATATTGTACCGCCCTGGCTCAAAGAATTGTGCCGCTGACTTTCTCTCGCGTCTACGAAAAGACGATGGCAGGCGCGAGGAGGATGAGGGGGACCTAGTATGTGCTGCCGCTTTTGCGAAAGGAGATATACTGGAAGACATGGAACCTCATGTGCAGGACACGTACCGTTATCTCGAGGGAGGAGAGATGGGCGAGCAAGATGCTGCGCAGAGGCGCAGAATCAAGAAGAACTCCAGGCGGTTCCTCGCCTGGAACGGAAGGCTGTTTCGCAGGATGAAGAATGGGATCAGAACAATCCCTTCTCGGGGGACTCGACTGCAGATATTGCGGTCGCTGCATGACGACATTGGCCACTGGGACGCTACAGCTACGAAGCAGTTCGTCCTTGACAGGTACTGGTGGCCGGGAGTTCATGGTGATATCTACGCCTACGTTCGTGGATGTGAAGGCTGCCAAAAGGCTGCGCCCATCCCGACGTACAAGAGCACGGCGGTGATACCAGTCTCTCAGCTCTTTGAGACATTCTCGATAGACTTTGCGGGACCCCTTCCCAAGACGAAGAACGGAAAACGTTACATCCTGATAGCGGTCGAACATCTGACTGGTTGGCCCCTGGCTTGGGCAACCGAGACCGCTACGTCTGCGGAAGTTGTTAAGTTCGTGAAGGAGGAGATCATCCATTCGTTTGGTCCACCTCGGACTATAGTCTCAGATAACGCAACATGTTTCAGCGCGACAGCGTTGAAGAACTTCATGGCACAACAGGGAATTTCATGGAAACAGGTCCTCGCCTATGCTCCCATGTCCAACGGAAAAGCGGAGCGTATGGTTGGGACCATCAAGCGTTCAATTCGGAAGACGCTATTAGGTCAGGGCGCCGCTACCTCTAAATGGTAATCGGCGTTGAAACAGATTCTCTACGGGTACCGTCGGCGCCGACTGTCCGACGGGTTTTCCCCGTTCGAGTTGATGTATGGAGTTAAGCCGCGCTCGCAACCCCAGACCGAGTCGAACTAAATCCGATGGGGGGGCGTTGAGGGGCGCAACTTGGAACTGTTAGCGACCCTCGCGCTCCGAGCGACGCGGACTGCTAAACAGCTGGACAGGACGAGCAAGAAGATGGCAGTTATCTCACAACGCCAATTTGACGTAGGCGACCAGGTTCTGGTTGCCAGAGGAACAGCCTTGGGAGGGCTACGGAAGTGGCCTTTAGGAGAATCGAAGTACTACGGCCCCTGCAGGGTAGTACGGGCGAAGTACCCGCGGTACACACTCGTGTCGCCGGGTTTGCGTTACAGTCGACGGGATATCCACGCACGACGTTTAATCCCTTTTATTCAGAAACCCGCACATCTTATGTAGATGTGATGCATGGGGCAATTGGCCCATGGACTGGTGCGGGGATGACTACGAGGAGTAGGAGGACAGAGACGATGTAGTTGAGAAACTTCGCTGGGATTGGACTCTCTGTGCGTTTTAAAGTCTGTGAGAAGAGTTGTTGAGGGTTACGGAAAGAGTCGAAATGAGACATCAACGGGAGTCAAGGTTGTCCGATGGAGAGGGGGCAATGTGCATTCTAGCGGAATGAGGAAAGAGGAGGCCGTTCGATCAAGGAACGTCGATGCTATAGGAGTTACTGTGACACAAGGGCTGGCATTGTGAGCTGTGAGGGCGGCGGAATGGTCGGAACGACTACAGAAGACGTCTACATGCAGGGTGCGTCGGTGTATATGCGGCTGAGAGACACTGGAACTACGGCAGCGTATGATTCAAATGGATTAGTGCATAATTCATGCGTGAGTTGGTGAATCTCTGACCGCATGCAGCCTTGCATGCGAGCCACAGGTCGTAGGCTTGATCAGTTGATGCGACCGTCACGTAAAGGACGAGTTTGTCGAGCCAAAGGGCGATGAAAGCATGCCCAACTTGTTTCTCGATCTGGTTCTGGAAAGATTTCACTGGAAGTCAGGCCTGGGAGTAGCCGTTGAGGATGGTAAGTCGTCTTGGTCCATGAAAAATGACGTAATCCACTCCAGGTTACAGTTCGCCGGTTATCGTAAGACAGTGGTTGCTAATTTCTCCGCGACGAACCGAACGCGGCCGAAGGCTCAGGCGACGCGGAAACCACGCGGCCTGAGGCAAAGGCGACGCGAGCCGAACGCAGAACGCCTTGCTACCAAGCGCAAGATGTTGGACTTTCCCGCCAGTGGAAGCCCTTGCCGTCTGCCTGGTCCGAGCCATGTCGCACAGAGAGTACCGCCCGAAGGACCACAGACCTCTCGTGCGTGGCTCGGAACGCGGCGCGTTTCAACGAAGTCCCGAAACGGGAACAACGAGAAACGGAGGCTCAGGCGACGCGGAGACCACGCGGCCTGAGGCTCAGACGGCGTGGGATGGTTAACGGCCGGAGGCCTGGGAGACGCGGAGACCACGCGACCCGGGGCTACGGTGACGCTGACCGCGAAAACCACAAGCTAGGGCGACGCGGAGACCACACCGCCCGAAGTTGAGGTTGAAGTGCCGGAGGCAGCGCGAGAAAGAAGCGATGCGGGCGTAGTCGGTGCGGTGGAAGGTGGAGAGACGGTGGCCGGGGGGGGGGCCAAAGCGGTTACGCAAGGAAGCGGGGCCAGTATATTTACGTGCAACGGCAGCCCCGTGGTCTGCCCTGACTAGGGGGTCATGTGAGATATTTTTAGGGAAATATTTGCATTTTACTGTAGAGGGAGATTTTATTCTGTAGTCCGAGATTTTATTTGAATTTTAGAGAAGCGCACGCGGACGGCCCGGCGGAATCCGGGCCGGATGCGTGGACGCTTCTGGAAGGAATTTCGTAGAAATAAAAGAGAGAGGGTGACGGGCGCTGCGGGGAAGGGGGGACAACACTCGGCCGACCCTCACCACGAACGGCACGCTCCCCAAAACCGCCTCCCCCATTTCACCAACAACAAGTAGAGAAAAGTCGCAAAGACGCGGGCACAGGCGAAAGAGCCAATCGTATGCGTAGAACAACTAGAGAATACAGTAATGGCAACGTAAGAGCATCTCCACCACGGCAGCAAATTCGGTCCAAATTTGATATTTACCAAATCAGGGTAAAGTTTGGTCTCCACCGCGACACAAGAACGCAAATTACATCGTAAATCGAATTCTAAATCAGCGTTTGGAGTTTTTCTCGTGGCAAATCATGCCGATTTGCAACGAGATATATCCCAAAGCGATGATTGCCACGAGCTCGTCACAAGCTGATTAGGGCGCGCGACCATTAATTCTGATTAAATCTCACAGTAGAAACACCTGGGGTGGCGGGAAGCCAGCTAGCAACTACATGTGGGCGCGAAAAACAGAACAGCTAGTCCTCAAAAGGCATCCGAAATCACGTCATCCTCGTCATCGTCTGTAAGGAAGTCCTCAATGTCGCACTCGTCATTCCCCTGCGCAGCGGCGATGCCTTCGACCGCCTCCAGCGGCGCCATCGGTTTTAGGGCGCCAAAGTCGTCCAGAGAGTCCATGTCGTCCTGTGGGTTAACGAGTGCGCGCGATGGAGACGAGCAGCGCATTCGGCATAGCGCATTGCAAACAATTTGGAACATGGGGTGCCCAAAGACAGCGACCAGCTAGAAAACTGACACGCGTCCTAATTAGAATAGATTTAGCTGCAGCGCTGGAGATGCTCTAAGTGAGCAGAGATTTCCAAATCACGGCCATGGCCCGTATATTTTAACTCAACAGCTGATATCAAAATAGCACAGAGAAAATGCACGTACCAAAAACATGCCAACGATGCAGAAATTCGAAATTACTACGAAGTCCTCGCGAAAAGACCGCGCTTTTGTGCAGTTGGAGGGTCTCCTCTAACCAAGCACCGACCCCCCACTCGTCATATACAGTATATTCCCCCTCGAAACTGTCCTCACCACACCACTACGATCCCCTTCCATCTCCTAACTCCAAATCCTTCCCCATTATGGCCTCACTTCCTCCCAACCACGCCGCCGCGGCACTCCAGCTCCTAGCTGACACGCTATCGAGCGCGACGACGAAATTGCGCAATTCAGTCCGCATCGGAACTCAATGAGTTCCGCTGACGACGCCGATTCCCCCTGCCCGCTGTTCGACACATTCTACAACGAAGGTGGCGCAGAGGCCATCAGGAATAGGACCAGTTTTTTCCCTCGCAACTTTGAACTCCTGTGGAACCACGTTTCTGAATATGTCACTCAGACATACAATATCGGCCGAGGACAGAGGTCCAAAGTATCTGGCAAGGACGCTCTATTCATCACGATGACCGTGTTGAAGCACGGAGGACAATGGGATATGTTGGCACGTGTCTTCGACATGAAAGGGCCGACGTTCGAGCGCTTGGTCACACTGTTTGTTTCTTTAATTTATCAATGTTTGTTTGACTGCTTCGTAGACAAGGTCGGGGACCTCAACAAAATGTCCGATCTCCGCGATTCGCAGCAGATGTTCAAGTCTTTCCTGGAGGCTCGATACGCCACGGACGTGACGTTCCAACAGGCATTCAGACCCAGCGGTAGCCTCGAAGAAGGCAAGAGATATTTTAGCGGCAAACACAAATTATACGGATTCAAAGTTGAGGTTTCCGTACTGCCAAACGGATTGGCTCTCGGCATGACCGCCCACTACCCAGGGTCAGTTTCCGATTCTGAGATTCTACAGCGCAATCGTGACTGGCGCCTGGCACAGTTGGCCAAAATTGGTTCTGAGAGAGATGTGGAAGACATAGGAACGCTGAGTGTCGAGCACCCTCAGATGTGTGTGGGATAACTCCTCTCCGCCCTGGGTTGGGTGAGAGGCGGAGGCTTTAGCGAGGGAGCACGCGGCGCGGACGCGATGCGCTAATTGAACCGATCAGACGAGCTCGCGAAAAGGGAGTGGCTCACTGGCCGGTTACGCGCAGTCGCCCCGTGGTGCGTGAACGGGAGCGACCGGTAACGGGTTAGAAGCCAGCGCGCGCGACAGACAACCGAAAACGGACGTACGTAGGCGCAAAAGGGACGGGGGCGAGCTTGCCCCAGTTTACCGGTAGGGACGGGTGTCAGGTCTTAACCCCTCAGAGGGACGCCTCGGACACCTGTCCCAGTACAGTAGTACAGTACCTGCCGCCTAGTGCGTGCCGAGTACTGTACACAATTAAAAAGCTAGCGCCATAATTACTACTACCGCACCGACGCTGCTACTACACGTGTGCATTACTGTACACGCGTGTTGCTTACAGACTACCGCACGGACGACACGTGTGCTAACGCGCACACGTAACACGCGTAGACTACCGCATGGACGACACGTGTGCTACTGTACACGTGCGCCACGCCACGGCCGGTTGGTCAACGCGCGCGCTCCCCACACGTGGGCACACCCGGCCACGTGTGCACCGCGCACGGCCGCACGGTTAATAACCTCCCCGCGCGCTCACCGGTCGTTATACTACAGACCCCCTTCCTTAGCTTTCGCTACGCCCCCATAGCGGCCTCCCATTCGACCACGCGGTTCCTCCCCGGTCTCTCTCCTTCCCTGCGCCCACGATGCGAAGACCGGAGCGCTTGCGCACGGACGCCTTTTTTTCTTGCCTCGTCGCGGAGCTCGCGTTGCAGAGGCCAGCGGTCTCGTCCGATTCGGTAAGTGCGTCCGCAAATGTCTCGCGCGCGAGCGACGCCGATCTTTCCAACTCACTCCTAACGCTCCCCCGAAATTTCCAACTCCTCCACCCGCGACGACGTTTCCGTACAGTACCGCTTCCGCGGACCGAGAACGGACGGCCAAGACGAGGTCCTGGCAGCGCGTCCATACGGTCCGCCGTCGAGCCTTGGTCGGGCCCCGGCGTTGAACCGATCGGCCCCTGCGGTACAGCCGCGGCGAGGCCTGCGCAGCGAGGCACAACCGGCCACCGCGTTGGCCGGGACGGCGTTCGCGCGGGTCAATTCGTCCGAGGCGGCTCGCGCGCAGCGGCGTACAGTGCGCGCGATATCGTCCTCGCCCCTGCCCTCCGCAGGCCAGGCGAGGGCCGCCGCTGCCGCTGGTGCTGTTCTTCACCGCCTCCCCGCACCTAAGCGTCGCAGTGCAACGAAGGCACGAGTTCCGTACGGTCGTTTTGGGGTTATGATCCCCCTTCTCGCACTCCTACCCCGGAGGGCTGGCCAATTTTCGTAAATCCACCCTTCTTTTTCATCCTAAAAGCAGCGCGAGCGGAGCGCCCGCCCAAGCATGTCCCCAAACGGTAGTTTCGCGCGTGTCCCTTGCGGTAGCGACCTCTATTGGGCCAACACCGATCCACAAACCGTACGGAGCGCCCTCTTTTCACGAGCCCGAATTAGAAACTGAAAGAAACGAGAGGAAACGGAAAGAAACGGGAGGAAACCAATTTGGTTTCCAAATTCATCCGAATGCGGGTTTTTCGAGTTGACACTCCCAGACGCGGAAAGCTCCCAGGAGTGCAATGCCGTTGTCGGAAATGGACTACGATTTTTTCCCGCAGCGTGGGAGGGAAAAACGTAGCCCAAATCGCGACTAAACTAAAAAGCCGGCGAACGCGATACCTCCCAATCCAAAGAACCGGTTCCCGGGATAGCTCTCCATTTTCATAGGCGCGTGCGAGCGCGATCATCCGAACGGTGCGGCCAGGCGTGGCTGCTAGCTATCCGTGTGGGCGCTTTTGGGAAATTCCCATTGTGGACCACCCTCCCGGAGGGTTGGCCAATTTTGGAAGAATCTGCGTCCATTTGCGCGGGATCCATCCGGTACGGACTGCCTCGCGGTGCGCAGTCACACGCGGCTGGTGTAGCATAACCCCCCCCTGAGGGACTCTCTTTAGATTAGATCACGATTGATTTAGTTACTGTAGAGCCCGACGCTCTATAGTACCACCGAGCGTGTCCACGTGTGCCTCACAGCACACGTGCATACGTGTACCCGGCGCGTACGAAGCGCGCACACACCGGTACCACGTGTACTGTCAGCACCGATGCTGACACCGTACAGTGCAGGCCGACCTGCACTACAGTAGACCACTACAGTACCTCGGTACTGTAGTGTTATTATAGAGGTTTGTATATTAAATATGAGCGGACCGACGGCGGAGGGGAGAGGACAAGCACGAGCTTGTCCAGAACCCACGCCTCTGGTCAAGCTCGCCCCGCTTATTCTAGAACGGGTTCCCACTAGCCCGTATCTAGTTAGGAGCCGAGCGGGCAGGGGACGTGCGAGCACGCGAGCGAGCCTAGATCCGCCTCCGCCCGTCAGCGCTGGTACGTCACCCAGCGCTGCGCCGGGGCGTCGAGGCGTAGATCGGCCCGCGCGTGCGACCGTCCCCGACCGTACCCGCTCTACCACCGCTACACGGGCTCGCCCGGTTCCGTTAGCTGGGGTTGCTTCCCTTCTCCGACCAGGGTCTAGCAGGACTGTGCATACACCTCCTCGACGTTGGGGTGTTTATGCTACAGTGGTCTCCCGACCTAGAAGACCCCGAAGATCATTCCGAGAAGGTAGTCGTCTTCCTCCACGCCCGTACGCGTTGAGATGAGTGAGGAGTACGGAGCCTCGATCCGCTCCGCACCGGCGGATATGCGGGCGGCCGCTATGCAAGTTCCATCAGCCCCGTTGGACGTCGGCGACGCAGGTCCTCGAGACCGCGAACCGTCGCCCCAGTCCTCCGAAGGACAAGCGGCGGCGATGTACGAACGCATCGTGGACTACATCGAGGAAGTCCGTACTTCCCTCCGAATCGACGTGATGGATGCCGTCTACTCGCGCTGCACGGACGAGCTCCCCTCCCCTCGGCGGAGCAACTAGGTGCATTCGAGCACCTGACCGCTGAGTTAGAGTCCACGCGGCAGCGTGCCCGTGACTTGGAACGGACCATGGCCGCAAGACTACCCGGCGCCCCAACGAGAGGGCCCGGTGGTTCCGTACCTCCGACCACTGCCGCCGCGAAAGGACAACGCCCGACTAGTGCCGTCACCAGTCGTGGCGCAGGAGAACGAGGACCAACGATGTACGCGCAAGTCGCGTCCGAGTCCCAAGCCCTGCCACATGCCCCCGGAAGCATGTGGCAGGCTGGACGGGTTCCGTACCCTACCGACCCGGGCCGTGGAGAAGCCGCTCGCGGATCCGAAGAACCTCTGTTCTCCATCGATCCTCGCTGGGGCGGCTACCGGCCGGTGGACCTCACCGCGCACCCCGGTCCGGTAGATGTCCGTACGCTACCCGTCACCCCGTCAGGCGCGTTCTTAAGATGGAACAGGCATCGGCCGAAAGGTCACCCGGAGCCCCCCCCGAAAGGGCCCGGTGCCACTGTACCTCCGAACGCGCCCGAAGCGCAAGAAGGGAGCCCGACTGGGGCCGACACCAGTTGGGTAACGGGGCAGCGAAGCCCCAAGACGGACGCAAATTTTGCGTCCGAGACCCAAGCCCTGCCGCATGTAGCCGGAGACGTGCGGCAGATGACACGCGTATCGTACGCGGACGCCCCGGACCGAGGAGGAGCCGCTCGCGGATCCGGAGAACCTATGTTCGCCGTCGATCCTCGCTGGGGCGGCTACGCGCCAGTGGATCTCACCGCGCACCCCGGTCCAGTAGACGTCCGTATTCTACACGAATTCGTACGCGGACTAGCCCCTGCGACCCGGGCCGCAGTGGCTGAGACCGTCCAACCATTGCCCGGACAACAGAAGACAGACCGTCCAACGATCCGCCGCATCGCGAAGACGGGAGGCACAACGTGCCGTGCTCAGCGCGGTTTGCCGCTGACGGATCCGAAACCGGCAGCGAGGGGGAATCGAACCCCGAGGCCGCATGTGACAAGTTCGCCTGCGGCATCCCTCCACATAGGAGAGGATGAGTGGCAGGCCGACCCTGTCCTCAATGCGCGAGGCCGCAAGCCCGTGGGAGGCCGACCTCCCACGCCAGCATCAACGAGATCGACTGGAAGATTTGCGATTGCGTTCGCGCGCACCCCGAGGGTGACGAGTTGTACGGACCGCCGGGTCGCCGAGTTATACATCTCGAATCGAGATGGAGGAGTCGCTCCTCCTCGCGTGCCCCGCCTCACCGATGAGGAGGCACGCGAAGCGGTGATCTTCGCCTCGGGAGTGGGCAGCGCGTACGTGTGTTGGCTATTCCGTACGTACGGTCACGCCATGTACGCGTGCCAGTTCCTGTCCCCGGAACAACGAATGTTCACGGTGTACAGGGACTACCACTACCAGATGGAGACGCGCCCCGAAATGCGCAATCTCCTCCGGCAGTCGGCGGACGAAGCCGGCCCCCCGAGTCAAGGATTCTCGAACTGCTCTTGTGGGAGCGCACGCTTCGCCTCACGAGGAGACCCTGGTGAGTCCGGTGGCGACCACCATCGGCGAAGAAAGCGAAGGCGCCCAGGCTTCCGTAAGCCCGGCGCGTGTGAACGAAAGAGAAGACACCCTGACCTCCGTAGGTCAGATGACACGGACCGACCGTGAAGGCACCGAGGCTTCCGTAAGCCCCGTGCACAAGACGGAGCGTGAGGCGTGGGCCGATGCAACACGCCCCAAAGATCCTACCGAACGCAGTGTCGCCGAGAGGATCGCACATGCGCTACACCTCACCGACTTGACCGATCAAGTCGAGGAGGCAGGAGCTGGCCGATCTAGCTCCGCAGAGAGGACGCCGTCGACAAGACGAAGAAGGTGAGAAAGTACGAACTGTACAACGAAAAAGGGTAGACCCGGAACGACGAACATAGAATGGGAGAATACGGTCTCCCAAGAAACGGGGGAGCGTCACGATAAAACTCGCTGGTAGCGTGCTCGAATCGGAAATCAAGGACAACGCCAAGACGTGTGGACAGTGCAAGCTCACCACGCCACACACAAACACAAAGCGACACGAACCGCTGGCAACGTAACGTGTCGCGTAGTAACCGACGGGAAGCAGGAGGGCGACGACCCCCACCTAGAGCAGGAAGGACGTGATACATTGCGACCAGTATCGCGCGCGGAACGACTCACGAGCCCGCGATCGCGCACACCCGACGACGTACAGACGGGAAGAGGTGGGCACAGAAAAACAGAGGCACGGCACGCGCCGCCCACCCCACAGTCAATCCGTTACGGCGTACCTAAAATAATTTGGGGGGGAACGTACCAGAAATATGCGGGAAATACGGGTCGAATGACACTGTATGCCAAGCCGTCGCCGCTGGGGGCCTGGCAACAAACCGCTACCACCCCGCAAATAATCAAAAAACCGGAGGCGTACAGTAGGGCGAGGTGCACGTGCGCATGCGACCGACAGGACAAGTGGAATCAGGGGCGACACGCAACCAAGTCGCGGAGAGCAGCGCGCGAAGCGCGTTGCCCTTCGATTTGGTAAGAGCCACATTGCAACGAAAGGGGATAGGAGCAGATGCGAAGACCCCTTTCCGCCCTTTCCAACGTACCGGGGGACCCTCTCTCGCCGGCCGTCCGCGGCGGATTACGACGGAGAGTTCGCGGTCGACACGCCTACGCGCACGCGGCAAGAGTACCTAACCGAAGCCGTCGTCAAGCGCGTCGGCCCCAGGTCGTGTAACCTCGCTCCAGCCGCGCTCACGCGGCACCGACAGGCACGCCCACCGTTTTGCGTCACACGGCGACGGGAGTCGCTTCCGAGCAGCGGCCGGTTCGAAGCCCGAAACGGGCGGAGAAGCTTGAAGCGGTCGCACGCGGTCACCGACGGACCGGCCACCCGTGGCACGTGCCTCTTTCCGCTCCAACGCGCCAGGGCCTTTCGAGGGCGCTGCATGAAGCCAATTACAATGAAGACTCCACGAATCCTTCCGCCTCTTCGTACGCGCCAATAACGCGCAAGCGACCCATCGTCATGGCCCTCACCTCTTTGTCGCGCAGCCCCATTACGCGCATGCGGAAGCGCACACTCTTCTCCTCGTCGCCTCGATAGGCAGGACCACGCGACACGCACCAGGCGAACGTACCGCCTCAGCGACAACAACGCGCCTCCTCGGCAGGAGGCGAATGAGGTCCGCGTAAAAAGCGAGGGGCAGGTCGTCCTCGAGGGACGACCATCCGCGACCGCCGAGACCGACGCGGAAAGGAAGGAGCCTCGAGGCTCGACTCACGCTGTCGGCGGAGAACCGCCCTCCCGCGATTACTTTTCTGGTGGGGGAGAAAAACGCGGCCGTGACTGCGGAGAACGCGTAACGCGAGGAACGACACGGACGTCGGCCTCATACTCCTTGTCCACCTCTCCGAACGAGGTGGAAGGAGGGACGCGTATCTAAGGACCCGGTGACACAAGGGAGAACTGATAAGACCGTACCGCGTACACACACGATTTTTCCACCCCTCGTCGGGGATGGATTGACAGGCTCGATGAGAGACGTCACGGGTCGAAGCCAAGCGGGGAAACGGTGCTACTATTTTTACGAAGACGCAAGTGCCGAGGACGGAACCTCGAGGTCTAGTAAGACCGCACGACTATTGGCTCGTGCCATCAGTAGCCCCCTCCGGACCAGAGACGCTGGAGGGCTGGGGACAGTTGCTCGGGTGCCGAGGCACCTCTGACCCTAGCTCCTCCAACGACGGCATGGTAACCTCGCTGTGCGGCGGCCAAACGCGATTGGACGCGCCACGGGGGCCACCCTCCTCGGCGCGAAAGGATTTGTATCCCTGGTCAGCATAAGGATCCCGCACGATGGGGAGCGGTACGGACGCTCCAGAGTGCCGAGGGGCCACGACACTTCTGGAAGGGCGGCAGCGCGTGCGCCGCGGGGCGGAGAAATCCCTCTACGGGAAGAGCACGCGTGATGGAGTCCCCGGAAGAGGACGGGAGAGGTACTGTACGCGGGGGCAAGGAGGCCCCCGAGAGCGGCGGAAGCGCAGGGAGCGTGCCGGCAGCTCCCCCACGCGAAGGGGACAACGGGGAATCAAAAGAAGGGGGCACCGCGGGAAGTGAAGACATGAGGACAACGCGGCCAGCCGCGTACGGGTGGCACGGATGAATAACGCCCGCACCGATGTTCGGAAGAAGGCTGACGTGGGTGAAGGAAAGGGGAGCGCGGATGAGGACCGCTACGCAGAAAAGGGGACGGTGATATACGGACACGAGGCGCCACGACCTGTGGCCGTCTCCTCAGAAAATTACGAAAAAGGGGGTACACCGGTAGACACGTTGCATTGCTGGAGCACAATTTAATTCTGACGCCATTGCTCCTTAATTTTCGGAAGAATTTGGGGCGGCGCATGACAGCACACCCATCACGGACTGTGCTGGGAAAATTTGCGGAAAAGATTTTCGCGGGAAAATCGGGCAAATTTTGGGATTATTTTAGAAAGGGCTCACGGCCGTACCTGTGCGCGCACGCGCGCACGGGTACTGTACACGGCAAGCGTCGTAGACGCTGCGTGCTCTACAGGTCGGACGGACATTGACAGGACGGCGGTGCAGGGCCTCCGTACTCTTCGGATGAGTACGCGCGGACCCCCTCTGCCCTTCGCCGCCGATGCCGAGGTGCACCACGGAAGACGACTGCCGCGCGCCGCGCCCTCGCCTCGTACGGCAACGGACGCCTACGAAGAGCTCGGGACGCGCGCCCGTGCCCTCGCCGCCGACGGCGAGGGACGCCTACGAAGAGCACTGCGCGTGCACCCGCGCCCCCGCCCCGGACGGCGAGGGGCGCGGAGGAAGAGCAACAGCACGGACGCTCACACCCTCGCCTCAAACGGCGAGGGATGCCGACGAGAAGACGAATGCCGGGCGGTGTGCCCTCGCCGCCGACGGCGAAGGGCATCAAGAAAGACGACTGAACCGCGCGGCGTCCTCGCTACGGACGGCGAGGGACGCCGACGAGAGGACGAATTTCGCGCGCTGTGCCCTCGCCACCGAAGGCGAGGGGCGTCAAGGACGACGATTTCCGCGTGCCGCGCCCTCGCCACGGACCACGAGGGGCGCCAAGGAGAAAAGCCTCCGCCGCGCGCCGCGCCCCCGCAGCGGACAGCGAGGGACGCTGAGGAAGAGCCACTACCGCGTGCTGTGCCCTCGCCGCCGACGGCGAGGGGCACCAAGGAAGACCTACAAGCAAGGCGAGAGCGCCTACCGCACTACGCACACGGCCGATGCCGTACGGCGCGCCCCCGGCGGCAGCGCACCAGTCCCTCGCCGACAGACGGCGAAGAACACCAAGTATGAGAGCATTTCCTGCGGGTTCGTTCCCCCGCCACGTACGCCAAGGGACACGAACGAAAAGTTATATGCCGAGCGCGGTGTCCTCGCCGCCGACGGCGAGGAACCCAGGTACGATATATAAGCTAGTCGGACCCGCCGGGGGCGCCGCTCCCACGGCCGATGCCGTACGACGAACCCCCGTGGCCGCGCTCTGACGACCTCCTACGCTCGACAGCAAGGCGGGCCGGACGAGACGGGAACGACTTCCCAACACGGAGGGAGGTCGGGGGTAAGAAGACTCTCCCCAGTAACCCGCCGACAACTCGAGGGATCAGTGTGAACTAGGAACGCGGCGCGAGCGACCTTCCGAAAGGTTCGCGATCGTCGACGGGACGAAACCGACGAAGGCGGGCGCATGCTCGTACTCGCATGCTCGTCATCCCCCACCCGACCTCACGACGATGTCGGTAAATGAGAAGAGGGGGGCGACCTCCCCGACTGATTGCCCTCGATGGTCAGGTATCGGGACCTCGCCGCCGACGGCGAGACGTACCAAGTATAAGAGCAGCCCCGCGCGGTTCCCTCGCCGTCGACGGCGAGGGGCCCCCAAGAAGGACGACGGTCGCACGCCCTGCCTTGCCGCCGACGGCGAGGAGTACAAAAGGTAAGGGCATCGCCCGCACCGCTCATCGACGCAGATCCACGCGCCGGTTAGCCGCCTGGGGGAACAAAAAAAAACAGAAGGTAGCCGCGCCGGCGCGCCACCGACATCGGCGACGAGGACCAACGCAGGCCCCTTCCCCATGCCCGTCCGAAGACCGGGGTCGTTCCGCATGGCGCCGCGCCTGGATCGCCAGAGGGCGACGAACCCCCTACAGCAGCAGTCGCCACGCTCGACGCGAGGGCGAGTAGGCAAGAACCCATACGCCTTGGCGCGTGTTGACACCGCGCGACGCGGCGGGGACCAGAGTACAGGAGGAAGAGGACGAGCGCACCACAGGCAGGGAAGGCGACCTCTCTGGAGTCGAGACGGAGAGGAAAACAAGAGCCACCCTACAAGCACATGTGAACGCGGACGTTCACACTTGTGGGGGGGGGGCGTGTAGCATAACCCCCCCCCTGAGGGACTCTCTTTAGATTAGATGAGGGACTCTCTTTAGATTAGATCACGATTGATTTAGTTACTGTAGAGCCCGACGCTCTATAGTACCACCGAGCGTGTCCACGTGTGCCTCACAGCACACGTGCATACGTGTACCCGGCGCGTACGAAGCGCGCACACACCGGTACCACGTGTACTGTCAGCACCGATGCTGACACCGTACAGTGCAGGCCGACCTGCACTACAGTAGACCACTACAGTACCTCGGTACTGTAGTGTTATTATAGAGGTTTGTATATTAAATATGAGCGGACCGACGGCGGAGGGGAGAGGACAAGCACGAGCTTGTCCAGAACCCACGCCTCTGGTCAAGCTCGCCCCGCTTATTCTAGAACGGGTTCCCACTAGCCCGTATCTAGTTAGGAGCCGAGCGGGCAGGGGACGTGCGAGCACGCGAGCGAACCTAGATCCGCCTCCGCCCGTCAGCGCTGGTACGTCACCCAGCGCTGCGCCGGGGCGTCGAGGCGTAGATCGGCCCGCGCGTGCGACCGTCCCCGACCGTACCCGCTCTACCACCGCTACACGGGCTCGCCCGGTTCCGTTAGCTGGGGTTGCTTCCCTTCTCCGACCAGGGTCTAGCAGGACTGTGCATACACCTCTTCGACGTTGGGGTGTTTATGCTACAGCTGGCTGCCGGGGCTGCATAGCACGTGCGCGGCTTGTTTTCCCCAGAGGCTTTTGCGCGAGCGAGCGTCCGAGCGGTGCGACCGAGAGCGGCCGAAACTTGCGCTACGCATGCACGCTTGATCCTTGTTGGCGCGAGCGCCAATACCGGTCGATAAACTGCTGCGGAAGCCCATCGGCGGGCTCGTAGGTGTCGTCCGAAGCGGTATATCCATACCACCGGACCTTGTAGTGGATCCCGCCGCGCGTAGTACGGTGTCCGACAATGCGGTCAACGACGTACTCCGCTCTTGGCGTGGCGGCTTGTGCGTCCGATTCGGTCGATGTGGCCGGGGTGACGGTATCCCCCGGCCCGCGCGGCATCTTCGTAACGCGGTCGATGCTCACGCGATTTTCCACGCCGTCCTGCTCGATGAGGACCGTGGTGTCCGTAGCGGAGTGCACGCGGAACGGACCCTCTGTCTTCGGTAGTAGTTTGACAGAGAGCTCGTCCGTTCCGGCCGTACCTTGCGCACGCGTGCGTCGCTCGACGCTTGTCAACGGGCGGGGCGGGCGATCAACGTAGACAAAATCGCCCGCCACAACGACCGGACGGAAGCGGACCTTCTTGTCAAAATCGTCCTTGTACCGCTTTTGCGATGCGGTTAATTTCGTCCGACCACGGTCGAGCGCGTCGCGAAGCTTGCGCAGCGTAGCGCGCTTGTACTTCACCGGGGTCCGTGGGTCCTCTCGATGGGTCCCCGCGTCCTGCAGTACAGTACCGGGAGAATTAAACCGGACGTTGCTGTCTTCTGCACAAATATGGACGTCTTCTTCCCACGAGCGGGTCTTCTCCGCGTCCGTATCGGTCCGCTCATCCGCGTTAGCGGGATTGCCACTGTGGGCGTCGTCCGTTTCCGGTTCTTCGCGTCGCGCGCCTCCTCCCGTAGCGGATTCTTTGCGACGCGCGTATCCTTCCGTAGCGGTGGAGGATTTTCTTCTGCCATCGTCCGTAACTGGTTGTTCACGTCGCGGTTGTTCCTCCGTAGCGGTCGAGGAATTATTTTTGTTCCCTCCCCCTTCCTTAGCGTCGGCCTCTCCGGGGGCCGCTACGCCAAGTGTCAGGATGTGTGTGGGGGATGGCAACGCGAGACCGACAACGGTATGCTTGGGGACGTGGACCGCGCGGTTTCCGAAGTTGCTAACGAGCACCATAAACGGCTCGCCCCGGAAGAGGTCCATGACCCCCTGGGCCATCAGGCATAAATTCTTATGCGCCGTTTTGGGGTGGTTTTGCAGGAAGCAAAGCCCCCCAACCGGTGTTGCGACGCGTACCATCGCTTGGGTCATCGGGGGTATCGTGACCCCCTTGACCACGCGAATTTTCCGTGACGGTACGTTCGTCGGGAACTGCGCGCGCTTCCGGTCGGCCGAATTTTCCTCCTGCGGGAGCTGCTGTGACGGTCCCCTCGAGGCCATCTTGCGGTCGTGCCTCGAGGGTGTGACTCCCGTCAGCGCTACGGACGGCGCATGATGGGACAGCACCTTCCTCTGCGGTGGCAGGATCGCCTTCACGTGGCGATCCAGGAACGTGGTTCCGATGATACAGTCCACCGCAAGGTTGGTGACGACCAAGAACGGTACGCGCGCGACGAACTCACCAATCCGGAGGTACAGTTTGAGCTCGCCGAGGGCCTTCATCGACCTACTCGAAGCGTCGATGAGCGGCGGGCTCCGCGCGGACTGGATGGCAGCGCGCCACGGTTCTGCCACACAGCGTAGGTGGATTAGATTCGGGCCGGCGCCCGAATCTAGAACCGGCGTGATGGCGCGCATCATCGCGCGTCGTTGTCCGACCGTTGCGGTGACCTTATAATTCCGCTTCTTGAAGAAGCAAATTGCCGCTTCGTCCGTTCGGCTCTGCGATTGCGCGCGTACCGAAGCGGTCGACGGGGTGCCTTGTTTATTGAGGCTTGGCACGGGGAGGATCGTCGACGCCTCTACGCGTCCTCCCCGGCTTCCCCCGTCAACCCAAGGTCCTCGGGCCCCTCGTCCGTCAGCGGTAGCGCGGGTTCTTCCGATTGGACGGTCTCGCGCGGCTCGACCACGTTGATGCCCGTGGGAGCCCGCGCACGCGAATTTCGCCACGCGATCGGCGGTTGACGCTCGAACGGCGAACCCGGGCGGAGACCTTGACGGATCCGAAGCTTTTGATAATTGGCCTCGCGGGCCTGCAAAAGCTTCGAACGCAGCGCGCTATCCGCCACCACAGGACATTGCTCCTGTCGGTGGGTCAGGTCCAGACAGAACCGACACAGCGGGGGTCCAGGTAATCCTTGGTTGAAGAACCGGACCCGCTGGTTCTGTACTGGCCTTCCGTACGGATGTGCGCGCGCGTCACCGTGTTGGGCGGGCGCCATCGGTGCGCCCGCCAGGGACGAGGCGGGTGACGGATGGTAGCTAGTCGGCGGCGAGCTAAGCGAGCTCGGCGTCGCCGACTGGTCCGTCACCGCCAGTATCTCCTCCGTTTCGGTTCCGCGTTCTGTCGGGAGTTCAGACAGGGACTCGACCGACAGCACAGGCCTTGTCCGCGCGTTGCGCGTGAATCTTCTCACCGAATCGGACGGTGCTTGAGGCGACGCGAGCGAGGTCGCCTGTCTTCGAGCCGAGCGGTGCGTCTCGCCTATCGCTTGCGCGTAGCATGCCACCGCTTGGTAGTCCACGCCCGGATGCGTCGCGAGAAATCCTAGCACCGCGATTGGATCTTGACCACCGAACGTGTGGGTTTTCAGCTGGACGTCCAACTTCTTCCGATAACGGGTAACTCGCCGCGCGGTACTCGCGTCGTAGCGCGCGCTGCGATTTTCTAGCCTATACGTGCGGTAGGCGACGGCCTTGGTGAACAGGTCGTTCAGCGGCCTGATCACCGCCAACCGTTTTGGATCCCGCCTCGGAGCAGACCGGCGGTCTCTGCCCCTGCGATGGCGATCTCCTTCTCCGCCGGGGCTACTGTAGCCGTTCAGGTCGGAGTCTTCTCGCCGGAACCGACGTCGGTCGCGCGCATTGCGGCCTCTTCTGTCGCTTCTGCGCAATTCATCCGACTCGGTGTCCTCGTCATCGGAGGGGTATCCACCTCCTCCGGCATCGCGGTATCGCGTATAGCGTCCTTCGCGGTTATCATCGGAGGGGTAGCCGACCCCTCCGGCATCGCGGTATCGCGCGTAGCGTCCGTCGCGGTTCTTGCGCGTCGCGCTGTGGCGACGTCTTGTGTCTTCTTCCTCGGAGGGGTGTTCTGTACCCTCCGAGGTGTAGCCTTGAGCGTCGGGTGCGCTTCTTCTGCTCGACCGATACGGCTGTCGCTTTTCTGTCGCGAAGCGCCCCAGGCGGTTTTCTGTCCCGCGGGGGCCAGCCGTATCGGCGAGTACGGGAGGGCCATTTTCTGTGGGCCCTCCTGTAGCACCATAAATTTGTGGGAGGTAAATGGTCTTACCCTCCGGGTGAGGGGCCATTGTACCGATCCCGGGTGCGGCGCCGATCGGTTCAGCGTGCGTTAGCGTAAGATCCGGAGCGGTTGAGTCGCGCTGCTCGCGTGCGTCGACTCCTGCTCCGGCGAAGGTCGTGGCCAGACGATTGGCCACGGCGGAGCTGATCGCTCCCTTTAGAGCCGTGCCGGACGGGGATTCTTCATCCACAGTGGTGAGCGCGGTCACCACCTCGCATTGGACTTGAGCGGGTAGAAGTTCGTCCAAAAGCGGTGGTATCGCGCTGCGTACGTGCGCGTCCACGAGCGCGGGCACCGTTCGGTCGAGGCATACGCGCGCTACCTGGGGGAGTTCCGTAGAGAGGAACTCTTCGACCCAGGCCTGGATGCGCGGCTGAATCGCGTCGACCATCCATTGGACGAGATTCTCAGTGCCTGCCGACACGGCCGGCGTAACATCCGATGCGGACGCTCGCGTGCGGCCCGGTCGCGGTGGCGGTCGCAGCAGGGCTTCCGGGTTCTCCACCCGGGGGCGCGGTGCGCCACTGCCACTGCGGGTGCTCAGACGCCCGGAGGCGGAGTCTCCCCCTTGATCCAGTCGGTTCATCGTCGAATACGCTTCGCGATCGACGCGGTGACTTCTCAACCTTTTCCGTCCGTACGGTTCTGCGCGCGATCGAGCGACCACGCGTGAGGCTCAACCTCGAGAGTTTTTCCCTCCACAAGAGTACCAAATGTGGGATAACTCCTCTCCGCCCTGGGTTGGGTGAGAGGCGGAGGCTTTAGCGAGGGAGCACGCGGCGCGGACGCGATGCGCTAATTGAACCGATCAGACGAGCTCGCGAAAAGGGAGTGGCTCACTGGCCGGTTACGCGCAGTCGCCCCGTGGTGCGTGAACGGGAGCGACCGGTAACGGGTTAGAAGCCAGCGCGCGCGACAGACAACCGAAAACGGACGTACGTAGGCGCAAAAGGGACGGGGGCGAGCTTGCCCCAGTTTACCGGTAGGGACGGGTGTCAGGTCTTAACCCCTCAGAGGGACGCCTCGGACACCTGTCCCAGTACAGTAGTACAGTACCTGCCGCCTAGTGCGTGCCGGGTACTGTACACAATTAAAAAGCTAGCGCCATAATTACTACTACCGCACCGACGCTGCTACTACACGTGTGCATTACTGTACACGCGTGTTGCTTACAGACTACCGCACGGACGACACGTGTGCTAACGCGGACACGTAACACGCGTAGACTACCGCACGGACGACACGTGTGATACTGTACACGTGCGCCACGCCACGGCCGGTTGGTCAACGCGCGCGCTCCCTACACGTGGGCACACCCGGCCACGTGTGCACCGTGCACGGCCGCACGGTTAATAACCTCCCCGCGCGCTCGCCGGTCGTTATACTAAAATGTGGGCTGCACTAATGGACAAGGGCTACCAGGGCGTGGCCGAGTTTTTGCGAGGAGTGACCCCCCTGAAGAAGCCGAGAAATGGAAGCCTTTCTCTCAGCGATGAGAGATACAACCGCGAGCTGTCGAGTGACCGGATTATCGTAGAGAATTTTTTCGGGAGACTTTGTGGGCTTTGGACCCTCTTGCCACGAAAGTGGAGGTGGGGAGAGGCTATCTATGACGACTACTTCCGTCTCGGTGTTGCATTAACCAATTGTCACATTAAGTGGCAGCCTCTTCGCGCTCCCGACCACGAAAGGTTTACTCGCATGCGTAATCGCATGCACCAGATTGCAGAAACTGCAATTGATAAAAGGAGAAGGGTCCTGCAGAGGTACAGAGAGAGGCGCAGGCAACGTGTGAATCATCGCTTTCGTTTTACGCAATATGATTCGCAGATCCCTGATTTTGAATAAAACATTTCCAGATACGGGTCAATTCATTTGTTTGTGTGAATGTCTGAGGCTGTACAGTAGTGAAGCAAATGATATGATTATTCGGTTTTCTCCCAGTATCCCATAGGTTGTTCGGCGTCCCTGTAGCAGGAGGGACCATTTCGGGGTGACCAGCCTTCCTCGAGATGAGCGCCAAATCTCGCATTCACCGGCTATGTCAGTCGTTGATCTAGTTGTGTCCTGTTTGAAGCGAGCGGATCGCTCGCTTCAAACAGGAAACAACTGTATCAGAGACGCAAGGCTTTGAAGGGGAATTCTAATGTCCCTCTCAACAGGCGACAGCTGCGAACGTCCCTGCCTCCCCCTGTCCGCTCTCTCCTCCCTTGCACCCGCTCTAACCTTCTACCCCTGCGACGCCCCGCCCAGATCTTCTCTGTTACAGTTAAACAGCAGATCCCGTGCCCGCTGTAAGTGATGGGACGCTACGTGCTGTACGACATGTGCAGCGGGACCGGCCTGCGCCTCACAGCGTCCAGCTCACGCGCCGCGCTGGCCAAGGGCTTCTTGGATGCGAGGCGATGCGTCGAAGCCGTGCGCCAGCGCCTGCTCGGGCCGCTGGGGGCATAACGCCGCTGGCGCGCCGCCGCAGCCTTGTGCGCAGCTGGGCGCCTGCGGTGCGTTGTGTGTCCGAGGTGCGGCGCGTGGCCACGTTGCGCGAAGGGAGAAGGTCGCCGAGGAATTCATATTCGCGAAGCTTGGCCCTCAATGTAGCAATACCCGCTGCGACGCTTGCAATGCCATCAATACCGGCCTCGCCACGGAGGGAGACAGAGCGCAAGCCATGTCTCTTGACAATTTTGTCTGTCCATCCGCGTGAAGCAGAAAACTGACGGAGCGCACATGCTTGTGACTCAGATAGATCTTTACGTAATAATTTGTCTCTCAAGTATATTGCTTTTGCCGCAATAATATTATGCGTGACGGACATTTTGGCGGAACGGACAAGAGATATGAAGGACATAATGCCGGATTCCAGTACTGGGAATGGGGCCTCCCTCACAGTCTTTGCTGTGAAGGAAACGTTCGCGGTTTCTGCTTTCTTCGTCAGTGATTCAAGATTTGTAGCAATGTTTGTTACAGTGCGCCGCGAGACCGAATATTTCTTCATGATGTAGTGGGGGGAGTGTCCGATGTTGAGTAGGCGACCGGCCTCAATTTTTTCATTAAGGGTGAGTCGCGTGCGAGAAGTTCGAGAGGAATTGAGATGCGAGGGTGGTTCTTGAGTGGGAGGTCCCATAACGGTTCAAAACTTGTTTTCAATGTGTCTCTCAGCAAGCGATACAATGGGGTTTCGCTTATAGACAAAACGGATGAGGTTTCGTCACTCCGCTTTCCGCCGTCGCACCTTCGACTCTGCAGTCCTGCTACTACTGAGGGCCTCCTTTAAGACAGCATGGACAGCCATGTTTGGATGTATATGATTGCGATTTTCAAAATATTACATGTCCAATAATTTAATGTATTGTGTCAGCGCGCCGTGATCCGTAAATTGGCTCAAGGGGTGCATCATACCGGGCTATCGATAGGGAAGCGAACGGTCTTTCTGAGCAGTGATGCAAGGAAGTGGCTGCAAAAAGCCGCAAATCTCATTATCTTATAGTGCCTGGTTCGATATAGTGCCGTTTTCGGCCCACGGACAGAGGGAGGCACTATATCGCGATCCCCCTGTACTGGCATTCAGGGACGTCAATAAAATGATTAAATTGAATTTTAATGTATGCTAAATTGGATCAAGATTGAATTTAATCGCACTTATGCGGTAGGTGACAGCCAATGGTGTGCTCTCGTATGGCACGTTGGTAGCGACAGATTCCATTATATTAACTTTGTGTGCGCCATCATACTGTTAAGAAAAGTAATAAATGGACCAATCAGGTGCACGCTGACGTCCATACATGTCCAAACATGCCCGTCCATGCTGTCTTAAAGGAGGCCCTGAAGCCACATGTGTATGAACACGTGCAGGAAGTATGATAACCGTGCCATGGCGTTTTGCATAGAACTAATGCGTGGGAGGCACTACTCAAAGTGGCACTATTGCGCGACCCCCCCCCCCCTGTAGCACAGTTTCCCTTTTCGGGACAGTGTCAAGTGCTGCCGTTATTGCACGTTGTACACTTTACGGCCGACTGAGTGAATCTGTATAGGGTAGTTCAATTTTCGAAGGCATACTCGTTGACGAAATTATACTCATACATAGACAAATATTAGTGACAACAAAGTAGAATGCAGTGCTGAATAGAATTTAGATATTTCGAGCACGGCACGGTAGATAGGTGAAGATAACGAAGCCGGTACCCAAGACGTTTGCATCGTAAAAACGATTCCAAATTTCACCGAAAAATTCGATGGCTGAAGGGCAACTTTGGTTTACACATACAAATAATACATTAGAACTGTTCCTGTAGAGCAATCTAGGAATATTCAGGAGTGAACATGACAAGCACGTCTTGACCCAGCTTATGACAGGGGCTTCAAAATTTTAGTTCTTCTTCGTCTCTCTGTCTCTACCAAAACTTGCGTAAAGAATTCAAAAAGGATTGGTACTGTAACATATTGGCATGTCAGCATTGGTCGTCCGGTCATGATTAATGGTGACCTTTCCTCGAACTATAGGACAGCAGCAAAGCTTGATTCCCGGGCTCGCGATTATAAGAATCGCATTGGTGTTTTTTAGCTCCTGCGTAGGACGGCGATCAAGGGGCTGAGTGGAACAGACGGGGTCTTCGCCAAAATGTCTTCATTCGCGAAGTGCGTAGTGATCACACATCTAGAGAGGTCTCATCATTTGTCTACAAAATATAAATAGGGTAAAAGGCCAGTTGTTTTATTTAGAAAGTTACAGTATTTTATTCAAAAATAATTAGGAAATTAAGCAAAAGGGAACAGTGAAAAACATACTGTACATCCTTCCGTGTTATTACGCAACGTGTACACGTACACACGAAGACTTCAGCGCCCATTTTAAGTATCTGAATAAACCACGCCGACGGCCAAAAGGGATCGTCGTCGATTACGCAATCACAGGTTATGGACCCTACGCAAGCCTAACAGCAACCACTGCATTCTACGACCTCTACAACGTATTCGAGCTTGGCTCTACGAAAGTAACCGACAAGGATTCGAGCGTTGCTCTACACCTTACCCACCCAGCGTGCGAGCATTGCTCCGCTAGCCAAGTCTGAGCATTGCTCCTCCTAGTTGTCACCCGCCCACAACGACAACATAGCCGATCTACAACATACTAACTCCCCCCGGTCGCGACGTCGTCACTACCGTGATACATCCCCCATTTGGACACCGCTGTACGACAACGCTAAGCTCACAGAAAGAGAGGAACGAACCATGGACACCCCTGGCACCAGCGGCAATCCCCCAGGACCTCACAGCTACACGCTCACGCAAACCCCGAAATGGAAGATATCAGAAGAGCTCCCCGCACTCACGGAAGACAACTTCCCCCTCTGGCATGCCACCCTTATAGACATACTGACCATGCATGACCTCGAAGACCTCATTGACGACAACTTCACCCCCCCACCCGACCTGACAGCGTTTTACGGCAAGGCAATGGCCAGCTGTCGCCGAGTAATTGCCAAAAGTATCCCAGCCGACATCAACAACCAGATGCCAGCCGTGCTCTACACCGAACCCCCTTCACGCATTGTCGAATTCCTCAAGGACCTCCTGCAAGGCAACACAGCGGATAACCACGCTATACTGGAACAAGAAGCCAAACAACCCGTGCTACACGATGGCATGACAATCAAGGATTACGTCACAAAACACCGAGCCCTCCGTGCCCGCATGCAGAACGCAGCATACCCCCATATTTCCGAAGAAGCAACAAAAGTTCGCTTCATGGTGGAAGGACTCCGCCCTAACGCCTCATTCCGCGATCTCATTCGGGCGTTCAAGGCCACTGGAATCCCACCCAGAATTTCGGACTTCCAAAGACGTCTCCATGACGTCGAGGAGGAGAACGGAAGGATGGACACACCATCGCCTCCACTTTACCCCACCCAGCCGCACACTCGCCATGGTGACAATCGGGGTCGGTATCGCGGTAGTCATCGACGCGGTAATACCCGTGGTAGGGGACGTGGCAGGTGGGGATACCAACGCAATGATAACAACCTTGCCCAACAGCTCCAAGATCTCGCAAACCTAAATCAATTAGTGTCAAACATACGCACGCCGCCTGCACAAGGACGTGACTCCCCTTATCACCGGAGAACCGGTAGTCGCCCCGCCAAAGCGCAACGCGCATACACAGATCCCGGTCTCAGCCTAGAAACGGACACCCAAAATCCTATCGACCTCGCCACGCTTCAAGCTATAAACGCAGCAGGTGCCCAGGTCTCGGACGAAACCGAATCCGAGGAGGACGATCATAACCTTACGTTCATACTTGACTCAGGAGCCCACCCCTCTCACGTCAATTTTTCGTTCCCTGCTATGCGCCAATTGACAAAACCACTAACAACAAGAACAGCCACCTCCTCATCAAACGGCGCCACTCACGCTGGCATATTACAGCAAGATGGTACAACGGCCAACAAGTACTCCAAGGCCCACCCCCCTCGTCACGAGCTGCCAGAACTATCCCAATCAAACGTCGTTCAAAGCAAAGATCAAAACTACCCACTCATCAGCAGCCAACACAAGATACATCCGCTGGTAAACGTACAAACATTGGCGCTATTCCACGCGGCTTACCCAACAAATTGACCCAAAACATCTCCGCGGCTGGCCGCATGCCGCACTCTGACAACAAAAAAGGTCAGTCTCCGTCGGAACTCGCCAAGGCGTTTCACAAGTGGCATCTTTTATTCAACCACATCAGTCCCCGAACCCTACAGACGATGGCAAAAAACGAGCTTCTGCCACTCCCAGCAATTCTCAAGCGAACCCCCCACGGCTCACCTGCTCCGGCTGTGCCCACGGCAAAATGCGCCGGCAGCCGCACAAATCAGCCACGCACCGCTATTCCATCGCTGTTTCCCTGTCCTCCGATGTTTGCGGACCCATCTCCCCCAAATCAACCCACGGCAACGCATATTTCATTACGTTTATAGACACAAAGTCCAAGTATGCTATGCTACACTTCATGCCCAATAGAAAGAACATACTCCAATTCATAATCTCCACAGTACAGACCATCAAGAGACGTCACGGTCAGCCGCCGCATATTTTCACGACGGACAATGCCGGCGAGTACATGTCAAAAGCCGCACGTCAATATTACCACGCAGAGGGCATTACGCTCAAACCCAGTACGCCCTACGCTCCGCAAGAAAACGGGATTGCTGAACGCATCAACAATACTCTAATGACAGCAGCGCGCGCTGCCCTTTACCACAGCCGGTTATCCCCCGTTTACTGGGAAGATGCAGTACGCGACGTGTTGTTTAAGTACAACATAACAATGCACCACACATCCAAGCAACTACCGTTTACCGCTTGGAACGGGCATGCACCGGCAATTACCTCATTGCACACATTCGGCCAACGAGGGTTCATTCCCATAATACGCAGTAAGACAAAGCTCCAAGCCCGCGCACACCCTGTCCGTTACATGTTCGGCATCGACGAATCGCATCTCATGGTGCGGACCCTCGCAACTGGAGAATACAAGCGAGTCAGGACGATCGATTTCAAACCATACTCCCGCACCTTGGACCCCGTCGCCACACAAACGACAGCCTACAAAACGCATATCGCACACCCGGATCCCACCCACGTAACAGAAACCACACCGGCACCACGATCGCACAAGCAGGCCATGAGATACCCCGACGCTCAGCTGTGGGAGCGGGCACACAATCTCGAGCTTGACAAATTGGATGAAGCAGGAGCCATCAAATGGCTACCCAGGTCCTCCATCCCCCCCAAAACCCGGCTGATCCCCCTCAGGATGACCTACCGCTATAAACGCGCAACAAATGGGGACATTCTCGAGCACAAAGCCAGGTGTTCAGTAAGAGGGGACCTGATGCAACCGAATATCCACTATGACCCCTCCCAACGAGCCTCTTATATGGCAGACAAGGATACCATACGGCTTTTGTTTGCAATAAAGGCCGCAGGTAACCTCGCCTGTGACCACTTTGACCTCAAGTCAGCTTACGTTCACGAAGACTACAAATACAAAAAGCCTGTGTACGTGAAGCAGCACCCACGTTTCAATGGTCACCTCAAACACAAGGGGCCAGGCGGGCGATTAACCAAAAACGTATACGGCACTCCCTCAGGGGGATAATTTTACCTCGAAGGTGCGCACACATTCCTGCGCAGCCACGGCTACCAACAAAGCGAGCAGGACTCATGTCTTTTTTTCAATATTCATTCACCCAAATCCTTCATATTCATAGCCCTAAGCTCGGACGACTTCCTAATAGTGGCCTCGCACACATCGCACATCGAAAAGCTGCATCAGGCGCTATCAAAAAAGTACAAAGTGAAACGGCTCGGTCCCCCAGCACAGTACCTAGGGTGGACAATCCAACACCAGAAAAATGGAGCAGTGAAAATCAGCCAACCGACGTACATCCATAACGTCCTCACTCACATGCGCATGACCACTGCCAACGGAAAAAGCACCCCTTACACCGATGGCATCAAACTGCATGGCCCCACAGATAAAGATACCCCAATACTCCATCTCAAGGCAAAGTACCAACAAATTATGGGAGAACTTAGATATATAGCAGACTGTACGAGGCCGGACATCGTTTTTCTTGTCAACAAGCTGGCAGCAGCCACGCATAGCCCGATCAAACGCCACTGGGTTCACCTAAAACGACTAATGCGATACCTGGTCGCCACGAGAGACGACGGAATCTTGTACCAACCCTCGAAATCTCACACCGGCCTTTCATCTGTCCTTCAAGAACCAACCACACCCACACGACCCCACCCTGTTCAATCTTATTCAGATGCCGATTTCGCTGGCGACGAGGCGGATCGCAAATCAACAACCGGCGCCATCCATCTATTCGCAAACGCCCCCGTCGCATGGACATCGACCAAACAATCCATGCAAGCCCTATCGACATGCGAAGCCGAGTACATGGCGGCATCCACGGCTGTGCAGACTACTCTCTGGCTGCGACGCATATTGCAGGAGTTATCCATCCTCCCTCCAGCCGCCACACCCTTACTTGTCGACAATCAAGCAGCAATCGCCATTGCAACGAACACAGCGCCCACCAAAAAGCGGAAATTTATCAACTTGAGACACCATTTCTTGCGCGCACACATCGGCAACGGCGACATCAAAGTCCTGCACGTCCCGTCTGAACGCATGCTGGCAGACATGCTTACGAAGCCGCTGGGTGCACAAAAGTTCAGGGCCAACAAGCAAAGAATATCCATGACTCAAACATGGGCGGATAATTGACTCTGCCATGAGCCACTCCGACACCTGCATCCGAGCAGGAGGAGTGTTATTACGCAAAGCGTAACCAAAACAAAACGCTCGGACACAGAAAACGCGTGTCCCAAGCCAGTATTATTATTACGCAACGTGTACACGTACACACGAAGACTTCAGCGCCCATTTTAAGTATCTGAATAAACCACGCCGACGGCCAAAAGGGATCGTCGTCGATTACGCAATCACATTCCGCAGTTAGCGGAAGAATAAAAGAAGGCCGCGCGCAAGCAGCAGTCTTTCGTTAGAAGGCATCGTATAAAATTTATAATATAAATTTATTTATGGGCCATTTGCGGATCTTGGGGTGACAGGTGCGGCTTTTGATGCCCCTGGGGAGGTGAAGTTCTAGCCCTGGGGGTGTTTTGGGGGCGACTACCCCAATTGAGGTGGCATTGAAGGGTGACGTTCCTCATTCATCCAATTCCGAGGGTGACGTCGCCCTAAGAAAACGACATGTTGAAACATGCTGATCTTTGTCTGTGTCTATAGGGCGACATTGGATCGTTTTCTGAGATTGATGTGATTTCAGTTGGAAATATAGGGTGACTTCATATGCGAAACACCGGCAACTTTTACCCACTCTATCTACATACAATGACATACAGTATTTTCCATACCACGGAAGCATGTTGATGGGCGCCGGGCTCTTTGGTGCGGGTTCCGGGTCACTTGGAGACGCGGCCGCGGTGCACCATGCTAGAGGCAGGGTGAGCAAGGCGATGAAGAAGGCGCGTGAGGGCATTGCGGCGAGATGTGCGGGGGGGGAGCTGGGGAACGTAGACGCCGAAAAATGGCGGGTTCACAAGGCAGAACGTACGCCGCGTGACCGCGCGTCACCGTATGCCAGCTACTGTGGTGGGCACTGGGCGGCCTCTATAGCCACACTATATTGTTTCAGTTTTGAGAGCGCTATATCCAGCGCGAAACCGTGCGTTGGCGTGCTTTTATAAGGGTGACATTAAAACAATCATGCGTTTCTAGGGCGACTTTTCTAACATTTAGGTCTCTGCCGAAATGCCACTATGGTATACATTTTTATGGGGTGACATCCCCGAATATGAGTTTGTCGGAGGTGACTTTACGATCGTTTTTCTGTCACCCTAGAAAACGTGCATTGTCACCCCATCAAAAGGACACCATGGACCAAAATCACCCTACTAGCAAAGCACTTTTTAGTAGTGTCGCCCTATAAAAACCCCCACCGCATTGAAATCGCCCCACGTAGATTTCACTTTGGCCGGGTGTCGCCCCAAAATCTACACTTTGACCCTTTATTTATACTATAAATGCAGTAGCGGTCGCTATTCGCGGCACCGTATTGCAAATATTACAGGATATTTGCAATACAGGGGGGGGGGTCGCTCAATAGTGCCTACTTTAGTAGTGCTTCCCTCTATATAGTGCTATGGCTCACCCTCTGGCACAGGTTATCATAAGCTCACACGTGTATCATCCGGCATGGTTCAGTACTCAAAGGATGAAGTTATTTAGTTGTGTTATACAGGCTTTGTTGTGTTTGTGTTAGCAGTGTGCTTTGTCCCCAAATATATGTATTTGAGCCTCCTTTATATAGTGCCATCCCCCCAATAGTGCCATAGCTAGAGGTATGTCACGCTATAGCACTATATCGTAGGAGGCACTGTACTGTACGGGGTAAATATGAATATTAAAAAAATCACCCACGTGTTCAACTGAATCGGTGCTTTATTGCAACGTCCAACTGGAGCAGAGGAGAGTTGAAAAGTCTGGGGAAAAGTCGCAACAGGGAGTCGGCCCAGTATCTTGCAGCACACAGAGGGCTGTCCCAGTGTCACTGTCACCCGCACCGCCTTGTTGAATTCTAGTTCAGTGCTCTCCAGGTACATGTCTTTCCATACCTTTTCGGAAGTGCACATTGCTTTCAATGGCATCAAAGGGGGCCGAAAGATTACCTCTGCCGACAAGTAACGCGCGCTTGGCGCGGCAAGTCCTGCGTTTCTGATTTCAGAGAACCTAAAGTTGTTCTGTACACACGAGAATCGCCTTCAACATCTGCACCACTCTCCTTGCAGAACACGACCCCTTTTATATATTTCGTCTTCCTCAGCCGTACTTTGGTCTCGTGAAAATCATTTTTGTCAAGACTTTGGGTACCCGCTGATCAGTTTCTGCCTTCTGTCGATTGCACATCAACCAGAGCCCAGGTGTCCGGCTCGTGGTGAAGATAAGCTTTCTCTTCAATTAGTTCTCGAAATCTGAGCATGGGAAGCAACGTTGCTCGTCCTGTTGTACAGGATGGTCGGGGACTTGGTGTAGACGAATTGAGCGCAAGGGAACTTGGGCTTGAGAACAACCTGAAATTGGCAGAGGTCAACACCCTCATCGATTATTATAAGCAAAACGACCCAGGGAACACCGGCCTCACCCCAGAAGAATTCAAAAAGGCAGCCGGCGAATACATCGCCGATGGTTTGACTATTGATCCGACTGTTATATTCAACATCTTCAATTCAGGTCAAGGAGATGTCGCAGGCAGAGTAACCCTTCGCGAATTCATCCTGGGATACGCTATTCTGTGTCGCGGCTGTAC
Source organism: Chondrus crispus (assembly GCF_000350225.1). NCBI lineage: Eukaryota > Rhodophyta > Florideophyceae > Gigartinales > Gigartinaceae > Chondrus > Chondrus crispus. The sequence continues at coordinate 143,693 of NW_005179072.1, forward strand.
CGAGGGACGTCTCAAGTACTTGTTTGCGATTTATGGTAGCGTCGAAGGCGATGGATATCTAACTCGTGACCAACTCATTAGCTCCTTGAAGCTAATGCAGAGAATAGTCACTGAGGTCACGGATCATGAAGGCATCCCAGATGAAGAGGAAAATGATAAACAAATACGGAAGGTTGCTGGCGAACTAATTGCAGCATCTTCTGACACGGACAACATGGGTATTTCATATGACGACTTCATTGAGAAAGTGAAGGAGGCCGAGGTCGTTACGCTTTGGTTAGAAAATCTAGGTTCCGTCGCTGGTCAACATATGAAATATATAGAAAAGAAAGAGCTCGATGTTGTGGAGTTGCGCATGGAGCGTCAAGGAATGCTCTCTGTTGATTCCCAGACTCCAGTATCTAATTCTCCGAGCATGGAATGGTCTAAACCAACATTAGTCGAGGAATCGAGGGCATCTGACCCGTCGTCGGCAGAGAGAAAGATTCAAATTCCGCTTCCCAAGAAGCATAAGCTAGTGCGACGGGATGTTAAGTCCGGGCGCGATTCTCGAGGTAGCCTGAATCGATCCCAGGCTACCGAAGAAGAAGACTGGGGAAACGTTGAAATGTATGCGGCGAAGCCTTTCGTTATCAACTACGACCAAGTTCAATTCGGGAAGGTACTGGGGCGAGGAGCATGCGCAACTGTGTACGAGGGCGTGTGGTTGCACATCCCGGTCGCTGTCAAAGTGTTCAACGACGGTCACGGAGAGGCTGCTGGCATCGAAACACTTGCGACCTCTGACGAGGAGGTACGAAAAGATGTTGTGGGTGACTATGTTGAAGAGTTTTGGCTGCTGCTGCAAATTCGTCATCCAAACTGTTTGCTATACATGGGAATATGTTTCGAACCCTATGTTTGTATTGTGACGGAACTATACACGGGAGGATCAGTGGCTAACTTTCTACATGGACCGAATCCGCGAAAGTTCACCCCAGCAAAAGCACTGGACATGCTGGCGGGTGTGGCGAGGGGCATGTTCTACCTTCATGCATCATCCCCGCCGATTCTCCATCGCGACTTGAAAGCAAGCAACATTCTTATCAATCGAGCATTAACGCATTGTGTCATTTGTGATTTTGGTTTGAGCAGTCAATTTGTTAACGAAGCCTCAGGCCTGAACTTGTCGAAGGCTGGTGGAGGAGGCAAAGCGATGGGAGTGGGAACCCCGTACACCATGGCACCAGAAGTCATGGAAGGGAAATCTCATACGCCAGCTGCTGATGTCTACTCATTTGGGGTAGTCATGTACGAAATGTACACGGGGCGTTTTCCGTTTCCAAAGATGAAACCGATTCAATTAATGTTCAGCGTAGCAGAGGGGCGCCGTCCCATTTTTTATGAGGAGGACAACGTACCTCAAACCATGCAGGTCTTGATTCAAAGGTGCTGGAGTCAAAAGCCCGAAGCAAGACCAAATTTTGAAGAGATTTTGCGAGTTCTGTCCTCAGCAGAACTAGAAGATGAGGTTGCGAGAATACAGAACGCCGCACTCGATTCAGGCGAAGAGACTGATGACGATCAACAAGAGTTCGTGAGCATTGACCTGTCCAAGCGCCTCCTTGAGGCTGTGTATCGTGGTCATCAAGACAAGGCTGCACGATTCATTGACGAAGGGGCTATGGTAAATTATGCTGATTACGACAAGCGCACAGCGCTTCATGTAGGTAAGTCTTTTGCATTCTACTACTTCTCCTTTTGAAAGGCGCAACTTTGCTGTCCCTTGATACACAGAGGTATCTTTCCGACCACTGACGAAGTCATACTTGTTTTGTGTACGCGTGGCTGATGACAATTTTGACACATAGCTGCGGCGGAGGGCCACACAAATTGTGTGAGACTGCTCCTTTCCTCAGGGGCGATGCTATCACACGATCGGTGGGGCAATTCTCCATTGAGTGATGCTATTAACTATGCAAATCGAACGGGTGACAGCGAGCCCGCACGGATTCTGAGGGCGGTCGAAGGGCGAAGCCACCTTGTGAAGAGAGCGGATGTTGGCGATAATGTGGAAAAGGTTTTGAACAAGGACCAGGCAGAAAATCTAAGGAATCAGACTGCTATTAATGCAGCGGCAGAGGGTGATGTAGTAACGTTGAAGCGTCTACTGGACTCAGGACTGGACGTGAACTGTACAGATTATGACAGGAGGACACCGCTAGCAGTACGTTTGTTGTTCTGCGAGGAATGAGATGGCCGTTATGCGAAGCGATAGAGCAGACCCTGACTGTACGAGTGGTTTTTCTTTTTATGTGCTTTACTTTGACAGGTTGCAGCTTCAGAGGGAAGGTTTGACATTGTAGAGCTGTTGATTCGGCATAGGGCAGGTGTAGGGCATCGAGACCGATGGGGATCGACTGCATACCATGAAGCGGAGCGTGGAGGTTTCCACGATATCATCCGGCTCCTGCGACAAGCGGAGGCGGAGACGGCTTCAAGCCCCCGCCGAATACGTGCGATAAGGAGCTCACCGGCAATAGCGACAAGATCTGGAAACATTGCGAACAGCGGCTCTTCAGCATTGAGCGTAACGGGTCGTGTAAATACCAAGCCTTAACTTTCAAAGTGAATAGAGTGAGGAAGACGAATAAAACAAAGTGCAATCCTTAGGAAGCAAAGAATGGGATTCGAGGTGTCAGATTTGTCTTTTAGAGTGTGCAAGTTCGGCAATTTGGATGCGTGTGGCGGTGTCAGAGTTGTTTGAGCGGTGCTCTGGAATTCTAATCAGGAATGTTCATATGTCCCTATCGTTCCAAATTGGCTCTTCATAACCGCGACTCATTGCATGAAAGGGGAAGTCGTTCGAGCTTACCGGTTTCGTGCAATCGGGGAATTGAAGAGGGCTGGAAGCGGTTTGTTCGCTCTCCTTGTTCTCGTTGAAACAGATCGAAAGGAATGCAGCTACATTTGGAGGTTGGCTCAATGCATCGCGACGGGGCGGAGGGCCGGTAGGTGAGGGGTCCTATTCTTTAAATACCGCTGATACCGCGATTCCTTACCCATCTGTAATTAAGCTGTAATTGTTGTAACTTTCCTCACTGCTGTGGCCAATAAAAACAAACCAGCAAGGCGATATCTGAGTGTGTCTCGTTGAGCGTGCCTCTCGCAGAAAACGTCTTCTCTTTGTGCAGGAGACGCGTTTTTTTCCACAACACTCGCCGACATCCTATGCCCCCCCCCCTTCCTTCCCCTACCAAAGTGCTCACCTGCAATCCACCCTCTCCGCACTCCTCCTCTTCATGCGCTACTTACTCTTCCTCCATGAAAGTCTCCCTTATTCTCTTCCTCCTTATTCTTTCCCACGCTCAAGCAACTCCTGCATCCCCCTTATCCCGCGTCCGCGCCCTCCAAGCCGACCTCGCTCAAGCCCGGCGCCACCTCACCTGTCGTTCCGCCCTCATCGCCCTGCACTCCGCTCGCCGCTGCCGCTACGCAGGCTTATCCCCCGTAGAGTACCTCCGCCTGCGCCGCGTCTGCAAGACCCGCTCCGAATCTCGCACGTCCCTTACCGCGTGCAAAGCCATACGTTGCACTGCGTGCCTTTCGGAGCGACGCCTCCTCCAACGCGCGCTTGAAGCCTGTCGCCGTATAGGCTGGGACTCATCTGGCGTCCGCAGAAAGTGTCCAAGCGTCGCCTACGCCAAGAAGGAGCTCCGCCTCGCAAGGGCCCGTGGGTGTCCGCCCGCGCCCACGAGAGGCGTGCAGAGAATTGAGAGCGAGCTGGAGACGGCGGTCCGCCGCGCCGCCAACCGTCTTGGCCTGCGCCCGCCGGCGTACCCGCTCAGAGTTGTCGAGTCCAAGAGGGACGTGCCCGACACAGTCGTCGTCTTGCTTCATGGCGCGGGCCTCACGAACACGGGCTTGGTTCCGTCCGCGCAGAGCGTGGTTGACGAGGCGCGCGGTGCCGTCTTCAGGTTTGTGCTTCCGCAGGCGCCCACGGAGTTTTTGACGAGTGCTAACTTGTCCTTACCGATTTGGTATGATGCGACTGGAGATCTGGCAGACGGGCCATGGGAGCGGGGACAAATTCTGCGCGCGGCGAGGAACGTCCACGATTTGATTCGACTGCAGACAGAAGTATTCGGAATTGGAAAGGAGCGTGTTTTCGTGGCGGGGTTTTCGCAGGGGGGTTCCGTTGCAGCGACGGTGTACCTGCGGTACAGGGTTGCCGCGGCGATATTAGTGTCGTCGTTTCTGCCGATGAGGGATTCGTATCCTGCGGAGATGACCGATGCGTCTGCTGCGGCACCCGTGGTAATGTTTCAGGGCACAGCGGACGAGATGCTTCCGGTTGAGATTGCGAGGAAGACGAGGGATACGCTGAGGCGACTGGGGAGGGATGTGAGATATGTGGAGTATCCGGGGGAAAAACATGCACTAGCTGGCGTTGTAGAGGATGTGACGATGCGCTTTTTCGAGTTAGCTTCAGAGGTTTTGGGGACCGATATCAGTTGTGTTTAGCTGTAGAGACTTTGTTGGACTGTATGGGTGGTGGGAAGTACATCTGCGCTAAATGGTAATGGACACGTTCTCTCGAAGCCGCTTGTTCCAAGAGTCGTCATTGTGAAGGGTCAGGATTCATTCATTTCTATTTGCACAGGGGTGTTTGCGCTATATTCAATTGGAGAGAAGCTTGGTGAAGCATGAGCTTCATAAACAATGAGCAGATTCTATCTCCGGAAGGGATACGTTTGCTCCAGACGCAGACTGCGACCGTCTTGAATACTATGAATTGATAATTTGATAGTACAAAATTGAGCGTTGAGCGCTTATTTTGAAACTTAACTGAAGCACATGAGAGCAATTGTTGTTGCGTCATTCCTTGGCCAGAGCTGATCGTTCCAATCAGAGTAGTTGCAGGACATGGCAGCAAAGGCCAAGGATCCAGAGCTATGGGACAATTCTTTTATGCTGTATATCAGACATTCCGCCGCGACTACGACTTTTTGCGTCGGGGAAGCGGAACAAATATGCTGATTTCGCACCATTCCGCAAACTGACCCTCGGTGGCACGCCTCTTGATTGCCGTAACAGCGATAGGAATTGAAAAGAGGAAGAACACTTTAGAGACAAACCAAGAAGAGACTGGCAGCAACATCTTGACTAGTCCTTCTGACCCTTGCCACGTAAGCAGACAAAGAGAGGTCCAAAAGAGCCATTCTCCGAAGTAGTTCGGAAACCTTGAGTATTTGAATAGCCCGACATCACAAGCAAGCTTCCTTGCAGCCTCCGGTTGTGCTTTGTTGAACTTGAGGAACGCAGTTTTCTGAACATCCGCGAGTACTTCTATCACTAAACCGATGGCACAGAGACCCATAGCCGCAATATCCACTGCACTAAGGGATGACATCCGCGCCGAAGATGACATGCCAATCCAGACCGGGACCAACGTTAAAAAGACCCAGAGTGCCTGTGCGAAGCCCCAGCGTGCAGCGCGTTTAATAGATCCGCGAAATATGTCCAAGCGAGAGTCACGAAAGCCTGCCTTGACCCGAGATCCTAAGAATGTGGACAAGCGAATTGCCCATATGGAAACTGCAAGGCAAAGGAATGACTGCCGCGCAGTCTGCGCGCTTGAAATGTAGTACAAAACGGTAAGCAGTAGGGCAAGGATGGTTGAATAGACATCTGCATATTCAATTGGAAACGAAGAAGGTGCATAATGGCTCAGTAACGTAGGCGGTATCTCAAGGAGACTGACTGCACAAGCCGCAAACGCGAGAGGATATTGGGATATCGAAGCGAAGAGTTGGTCAGACATTGGGTTCACCGGACAGTGAAGAGAAACAAATATGTCTTGCAGCTCGTTAAAAAAGGATTCCCCATTTTACCAAACCTGCCTGTCAGAGACAATTAATTGACTGGAGCGAAGGCTTCGTGTGTGTTTTTGTTTTTTTGCCCTGCTGTCCACAGCTCGAGACAAAAAAAGGCAAACGCCGATAGCTTTATTTATGCACGGCGCCGGGGCTCATCGTAGGACATGCTGCTATATCCCAAATCCGCTCGGGATGAGGTTCTTATTGTAGACCGTCCGAATTCCGAAACTACCGGGACACCATGTCTGCCTTGCCTTTGTCTTTACAATTCGAGTCCATTCATGCTCATATGTCAAAAAGCTGGTGTCCATGGCTATGGCTCTCCACGAGTTTTTGGTATCCACAGCAAATATCTCTACTCATATCTCTGAGGTTCGTGAAAGGTTTCGAGACGTATCTCGCGAAGCCGAGAAAGCTGCTGCGATTGGCAGAGAGATAGAACAGAGCTATTCACAGTATCACATCCCGTTGAACTTTGCTGTGCTCCTGTGACGAATCCGCCGCCCACGCATGAAGCGATGTTCTGGCTGTGTCTCGATATGCATTCGAGGAGAACAGAATTGTTGCAGACGCATATCGAGAGCGGCATGTAGCTGCCCGGAACCTGTTCTTTGCTCTTTATGTCAAGGCGGTTGCAGGTAACGGAGTGAAGAAAGAAGAAGAAAGGGCAGATAGAACAAGAGATGTGGGGACCGCGTGGCGAGAGATCGGGAGAGGCTAATACAAATCCTGGCTGAGCTGCACGTGAAATATCTCAAGAGATCCTCTGAGGCAATGAGTCTACAGATAAGCTTTTTCCAGAATGAAGATTATTGCAAGGAGGCTACAGATATATGCAGGTCATTGCACTGCCTCTCCAATATTCTCGAGGGTATCGCGTAGTTATGTGATAAGTTGGCTTTATGCTCCAGAGAACTGGCCGGAAGACGGTCAAGGTATGCACTTGGTCATGGATGCAGTGACAAAATGGGATTGCTTCAACCTTTGGCTTCAGCGGATGCCTGGCGTACCATCATTGTTGCAGAAAAGCTTTTTCTTGTTGATCATAGGGATGTGGGCCAACGTTTACAACGACTTCAAGAAGAATAGATAGAATGTATCGATCAGCTCTGTGAAGAATACACCGGAAACGAATCGGATCCGTGTGCGCAGTGCCTAAATTCCAAAAGACTTGCACCATCAGTTGTGCAAAGCAGATCTGCTGAGATGAGTGTCTTCATCTCAAATGATCACTGGTCCTGCGGGTCTTGTGAATACTTCGACAGCAATTTCCACACAGAGGACCCATTTGGTCCTGCACCTTTTTTCAAAAATGCTACCTTTTTTAACAGAGACTTAAAACCAGGCAGACCTTTCGGACTGCTGTCGACTCTAGCCTGAAACTGACCAACAATTGCAGCGGATGTACCATGGCCTCCGTTTTCTCGCAAAAATTGGATGATGTCCCTTAAGAGAGCACCGTTCTCCGATAAGTCGGGGTCCGCTGCACTCTTCGGGGTATCTAATCCAGTGCCTTCTCTCTGCTTGATTCTCTGCAACAAAGAAGCAGCTTTTGAGCTACCGACACCACTCGCTGGTCTTGAACTCACAAACCCTGCCAATCCCGATTTTCCCGTCCATGTTGGCACTCCGACGTTGTCTCGCCTTCGGCGACGTGCTGACCGTTTTAACTCTTCCACCGCTTTGGCAGCAATTTGATCAGCCTCATACTCTACCAGCTTGTGATCCTTTCCATCCGTTCCTGCCTTCAAAACTTCGTCATGATTAATTGTGCTGTGAAGCACGCCCTCCCCAGAATCATCTAATAAGGTATTCAGCAGTTGAGCGTTGCCCTCTTCCCCGTTATCATCATCATCAACAGATTTTTGCCCAGTTGCTGCCTTAGAAGCCTGGATTTCGGATGTCTCATCTCCTTCGACGCCCGTCCTTTCCTTCGCAGTAGTTCCCGCGAAAATATCGCCAGTTTCAGTCCCCTTCTCTAAATCGTCGCTAAGTGTAAAGAGATCCCGCATATCTTTAGGCTTGAAGAAACGACGCTGCCGTGGATCGTTGAGAACCTTATTCGTCAAAAATTGCTTGTAAATCTGTTCGCAGAAACCGGAAGAAGAAGGTTTTTGTACGCTGCGTAAGTCCTAGGAAGCCATGCCCCTACATCGAGAGGTTTCACGTGTCAACCCGATACATGGTTCGAGCGCTGAAGCTTACCTGACGATGGTATATTTTCTCTTCTATGGTACCCGTTGTAATCAACCGATAAATCGTTACTGGACGAGTTTGTCCGACTCTCCACGCTCTTTCTCGAGCTTGCAAATCCGTGCTTGGGTTCCAATCAGGATCATAAAGGACGACACGGTCAGCACCAGTCAGATTGACACCCAAGCCTCCAACCCTTGTTGTGAGCAAGAAAATGAAGACATCTGAATCTGTATTGAACTTGTCAATCAGATACATTCGGGAACCCACAGCTGTTGTGCCATCCATCCTTAGACTGGAATATCCGTTATCATTAACAAATTCTTCCAGAATATCCAACATTGTCCTGGTTTGGCTAAACAATAAGACCCTACTTCCAGCCTTTTTCCAAGCAGAGAGTACCTTTTCCAATACTAGCATTTTGCCTGACCTCCGCCAGTTTCCATAGTCCTCGGGGATTTCTTCACCTTCTTTTTGTGAAAACGTTGCTATTCGAGGGGCAATACGATCCTTCTTTTTTGCGAGACTTTTGGCTGAGTGGTTTCTACCTTCATTGCTCTCTAAGGGAATGTCTGGATGGTTACAAATTTTGCGGAGTGCTGTGACTGCATACAAGAGGTTCAGTTTCCCCGACAAAACTTGACGGACCGCCCGAGATCGGAGAAAGGTTTTGTACTTTTCTCTTTGTTCCGAACAGAGCTTGACAAACAAAATTTGCTCGTTCTTTTCTGGAAGTTGAGTCGCAACGTCTCTTTTCATCCTTCGCAGAAGGTAAGGAGATATCAAATCGCGTAAAACAACAGAACATTTGTATGCAGTGTGAACCTGAGCCTTGCTTGCTGTAGAGTATCCGCCCATCGTGATGGGTATAATAAATTGAGCGTGGAAAACGGGGAGTGTGCCAAGTTTTCCCGGAAACACAAAGTCAAACAGGCTCCACAACTCCTTCAGATGATTTTGCAAAGGAGACCCACTCACAATTATGCGGTGAGGCGTGTCGAATCTCTTGCAGACAAGAGTGATTTCGGCGTCCGGTGACTTCATTTTATGACCCTCATCCGCAATGACATAGTCGAATTTGTCAAGCAACGCGTCATGGTTCTTACGCACTTGTTCATAGCTGGTTATCAACACACCATGCTTATTGCCGATCACATCTTCAAGAATGGCGTCTGGGTCGTATCGCGGCATTCCAGAACGCCTACGTCGTTTTCTGCCTTTATGGTTCTGGTCTTGGGAATGGTGAAGTATTCTCACCCGGAACCGAGGCCACCAAGTTCGAAATTCGCGATACCACTGACGAAGCACTGTTGCTGGTGCCAAAACGATCGCAGACCCTTTCAGTTTGCCGCTGTAATTGAGTGCTGCGAGAAAGGCAACGATCTGAACGGTCTTTCCTAAACCCATCTCGTCTCCCAGGATTGCTCCTGTTCCTTGCATGTGAAGCTCCCACAGCCATTGCACCTGCCAGTCAGAAGAAGGTATATATTGTCAGAAACAATGCCGGTGCATGGATAGGAAGAAAATGAAGAAACCTTCAGCGACAACATCTGCTTACTCCAGTTTTTTGGTAATCAAAGAGCTTATCATATATCGAGGCCGGTATTCGTATCCCGCCATCCAATTCAATCTCCTCTGTCGAATCTAGCTTCCAGTCATCGCCTTCAGGAAGTTGCGGGCCCTCATCCACTTCAGGCGTATCGCTCCGACCTGGAATTTCGTCGTCTGCGTCATCTACAATGTCGTGAAACGACGCAGAGTTCGGTGATCTTTTGCGCTTCTTCGCTCCTTCAGGCTTCCACTCTAACTCATCGGCAAGGCTGTCGTCTGACTCATCCGGTTTGTACTCATCCCCACCACTGCCAGAATCGCTAGTCGGTCGTCGTCTCTTTGCTACAGGTTTCGCACGTGCTGCACTGGTTTCTGGATGAACACCGTCCGACTCACCCTCGCTCGCAATTAAGCTAGGCTGCTCAGCAGCAATTGGGCCCGCACGATATCTACCAGACGATGTAGGCAATGTGACAGGGTCCACATTGCCATCACTGGCAGATGCATCAGCGCTTTCTACGTGTGGCGGGAAAACAGTGCCGTCGACACCCGCGACAGGGGCTGAAAACTCAACATCACCGAGTTTCGTCCTCCTTCTCCGGACCGGGTTCCTCGCTTGCGTGGCGCCAGGGTTCTGTGCTTCAAAAGGAGTGAGTTTGCCAGTCCTGATCAAAAAGTCGGTATCTCGCTCACCCTCTTCCTTATGCACGACCGTCCCTGCGGGGTCCTTCCCCCTGCCCTCCTGGCCGCGGTCTCTAATCTCATCTCTAGCCTGGGCGGCCTCAATAATGCGCTTGCGTTTTGCCTTGATAGTGTCAATGCGGGCGCGCACGGCCTTGATTTGGCGGTTGGCATGCGTGGAAAATCGGCCAGCGCTGAGGATACGCTCCTGCTTGAGCAGGGCGGAGAGCTGGGTGTCGTGGTCGCGGAGAAGGCGCGCTCGCTCCTCGGCCTCGGCCTTGGACGCGTTGGCCTCGGCGGTGGCGAGCACGGAGTGCTCGACGGCCGCGACGTCGGACGCCCGCACATCCAGGCCGGCGAGAGGGGAGTCTGGCATGGCGTACGGAGGGGCGATGAGGTCGGGATGTGGGATGAGGTGGGTTGCGCGGATGAAGGGATAAGATGAAGGGATAAGATGAAGGGAGAAGATGAAAGGAGACGATGAAGGGCCAGGGTCGGTGTCTGGTGCTCGTATCTCTCTGTGCATTGCAGGTCGCGCAGAATTGACCTTGTTGTGCCTTGCAAGCTGAGTGGTCCTGGCATGATGTATTGGACAGATGATGTGCGACTCAAAAACGGTGCATGTTAAGACACACCCTCCTGTGTGCCTGTGTGCCGTGCGGTGACTCAAATTAAGGCCAAGACCGCATCCCTCCCCTTTGAAAACGGCGTGTCTGGTGTATGGCATGGTTGGACACTTGGCGCTTTTCATTTCTTCTTCACAAAAGTGCGTCACTGTAGAAAGTAACTGTGAATATTCCGAATCTGCAAAGGCTCTTCAGCCGGGCCCTCATATAGTGCACATCTATGTAGAGGATGTTTCAGTTTTGCGCACGGGCAGGACGGCCTGCAGTTATGAGAAGGGCTTTGTGGTATGATATGGCACTGTTGAGAGGCACAGTACCCTTAAGGGTACAGTACAGGTACGCGGAGTAAGGCGCACCCCTTCCAAATGCCAAAGCGGCGTCTGGTGCAGAGGGAGGCCTTGCTTCATTAATCTTCTCTTTTTGTTCTTCTGCAGCATTCAACAGATCAAAATTTGCCAAGTACTGCTACCCATACACTTCCTTTAGAAATGCGGTCAGGCTGTCAAGGTATAGACCTTCTTCAAGAAGAATGCAATCAGATGCCACCACTTGACTCTCCGCTTATCCCCCTTATTGAGGATAAGTAAGTTGTTGAAGTATTGAGGCGTGTAGTAAATCTCCACGTGCTTGGTGGCAACGATTCCACGCAAACCACAACACTGAGAGAGAGCCTCGCCCGCCTTTTCACGATTCAAGTTCAGTCACAGAGTTGTATTCGGAGTCAGGGAGCCTGGATATCTTCACAGATGTGTGCAGGAGGCCAAACAGCACTGTGGCACGTGTCCACGTCGAATCTTTGGATGTTGGTGACAAGCTGAAATAGGGCGCCTTGTGTAGATGCTGGCCCCACTCACTTCAGCTTTACTGCGCGACCCCCATCCCCTGTATGGGTACTGTAACTTGTGGCAACCGGCGGGTTCGAAGTTCCTCGCGAGCGAGCGTGGACGACGTCGGCGGGCGAGGGAGGCGCGCGCGCAGGGAGGAAGCGAGGACGAGGGTCTCTCTGAAGGGCGGCTCCGTTGGCGATGCTCCCCGAACCGATGATCCCCGCCTCTGGGGATCTGTCGGGGGCTGCCTTTATTATCGCAAGGCTAACTGTCGCGCGCGGTAGTGGCATTTCGCTTCGCTCTTGAAACGAAAGGCTGGCAGGGGCCGCTCTCCGTCTCACAGCACTGGGCCCTTGGCCGGACCACCGATGTGCCTGACACGACGGAGCCCTCCCCCGCACTACACCTCGGGCCTTCACGCATCCGGTCGCCTCGAGTAGACCAGAGCGCCCTTGCCCGCGAGGCACGTCGACCGGATGCGATCGACGAAGAGCCGCAGCGCGACGCAGGTCGGTACAAACTGTAAGGGCAGAGCTATCCTCAGAACCCCGCTGAGACTGAATCGCGAGCCGAATCGCGAGCCGAATCGCGAGCCGAAGCAAGTAGCACATCCCAACCCGAAACCCCACCATCCAGTTTGAAGGACGTCGCACAATGCTGCGCCACTCTAGAGGCCACTGCCCTAAAATTGCTGTGCGCGATTCACATGCCTCACAGCATATTCGACATGCACGCCGCTTGCATTTTGTCTCTTTGAAATCGCCAAAGCCGTCAAGGCAAACAGCAGAAGTAGAGTTGGATACTGGGATACTTCGATAGTGCTGCCTTTAAAACCAAACACGCGCTTGTTTCGAAAGTTGCATCAAGCGCATGTGCCGATTTGTCGCTCATTTGAAGCCCCTGCGCGTACGTGCACTAAATGAGAGGGCCTTCTATACGCCACGAATCACAGCATGCCATCATCGGCCAAATTGGGCCATGCGTGGGCACGGCGCACCTCTAGTTAAAACCATGCCTTTCCATCCAGGGCGAACGTGCTCATCTCTCTTGCCCCGTCTCGCTTTGATTGCAATCAGCCGACCTCTCCAGGGTCCGAAACCCTCCCTGTCAACAAACCCGCGATGGTCCCCGCTTCCCGACGCTAGCATTCTCCCTAGAAGCCCCATCAACCCGTCCGCGGCCCACCCCCGCAATGTCCGTCATGCCCACCGGCGGCGGCCCTCAGCGACCCAACTATCACGCCAACCAAAATGCATTAACTTTCATGTAAGTTCACAGACCCCGCCCGACCGCCCCCCACCTCGTCAATCCCCCGATCCCTGCTAACCACCTTGCTCTCCCCCACCGCAGTCGAATCATCGGCAACATCGCCGGCGGCTGCGTCGCCGGGCTGCTGGGTCTAACCGGCAAGGATGGCGCCGCCTTCTACCTGGCCCTTTCTGCCATGATCTCCAGCACGCTGCTCATGAAGACCGCCTTCCAACCGTACAAATTCCTCTCCTCCCCGACCACGCAAATTCTCCTCACGGGCGTCTTCGATCGCAACGCCATCCTCACCTACGTCCTCTTCTGGACCATGCTCTTCTCCTTCCGCTGACCCGTCTCCGCCAGCGCGCATTCGTCCCACCCGGCCGCTCATTTCACCCCGCCCTCGCTCGCCTTGATGCACATTTTCTTGTAGTCGTTCAGTTCGTCGGCAAGTTTACCTAGGCGCTTCTGCTTGCTCTCCGCGCTTCGCGCCTCCTCAAGAAATTCGTACGCCACACTTAAGTCTTCGATTTCCACATCCAGTCGCTTTTCCTCTTCTTCCATCTTCCGAATCGCCTCTGTGCTGCTCCGCAGTCGCGCAAACACCGCATTGAGAAACTTTTCGTTTCCATCCTGTCGCCGCAGCCCCATTGACGCCACGTCGACCTCCACATCCCTCACGCCAAACTCTTCGCCCCATCGAGCGGCGACGCGCAGCGTGTGTCCTTCTTCGCTCGCCCCGTTCTCTCTGCCTTGCGTCACGACGCGAGCAGAGCCTTTCGATTCGGGGTCCGCCGGGTTGTTTGGCGCGTCCAACACCTGCCGTACTTTCTGAAAGATCGTCCCTGCGTCTATCCCCGCTAACGAAGCGTCAGATGGCGTTGTGAGCGTCGTGCGGGTAGCCTTGCCTGTGAACGAGTTGCTGCCATCGGTTAGATGGATCGACGCGTCGTCGGCAGCGTTGTTGAGCAAGAAAAGGCTGCGGTAGTTTGTGCCTTTGCTCTTATCAGGAATATTCCCGCACCAACTCCATGCTCTTGAATCGCTCGTCATCTTTCTGTGGGTTGCAAAGCACGTATGCCAAGGCTCGCTTCAAATCTTGGATAAAGTGGAGTGCCAGGGTAAAGTGACTCTCCACTTTATCCAAGATTTTGAAGAAAGACCCACCCTTACATGCCTGGGCCGCCTTCACCGCCATCCGCCAGGTGCTGTAGCTCGTGGCCGGCTCAATGACGTCATCCCTCGAAAATTCGATTTGGAGACGACTTCTGATTGGCACGCTCAGATTTTCAGGAGGGTTGTTTTTATCCACAGACCAAACTCGTCCAGGACTAAATCTGCTTCACACATCGCGACTCAGGCTCCCCGCCTTCATATTAAGCAAATGTGCAAGCTTAGAATGGCATGCATGTATGCATTTCATTGCAATTCTCTGCTGACCTCATGCTCGGTACATGTCCCGCCGCCGAAACATATCTGCCGAGACTGGAGATATTTCTTGTTTGGTTTCAGAATAGAAAGCGAGAGGTTGCTGTCCAGTAGTGCTCTACGCACTACTCGTTCTGTCCAGTTGAGCAAACACCTGCTTTGTTTTATCCGAGGAAGGCACAGGCAAAGCGGAAGTTGCAACCAAATTTGCGCGTGAGCTCGTTCCCTATACAGAATGACAGTTTTTGTGCAACCCATCTCCGTCAGTCGTGCTCGTGCGCACCGCAGTCTTCTCTCGAGAAGGTGGGGCTGTGTTCCGCTTTGTGCCAAGAATAAGCGCCCCGCACGAGTTTGTATTGTCTCACAAGTATCCTCAAACGCACGTGGAGATAGAGCTAAGGCCTTCAACCTTATTCGACTTATGGCTTGTGACATGGTAAGCATGACACACTTCGTGCCGACCGCTTGGTGACGAGGACACCGGAAATCACGTCAAACTGCATCTAACTAACTTTTCGCGACCGTTCTCCACGACTAAAGGATGGTACAATACTCAACGCCAGCACTGACATATCGGAGCGTAATAAGCAAGCTGTGAGAAGGCTCCTAGATGAGACGGACGTTATGTTTGTACCGGCGACTGGAAAGTCTCGAGCAGGTGCTCTCAAATCCATGGCCGACGTCGGTGACTATCTCAACGACAGGAATCCTGGCGGATGCCCTGGTGTCTATTTACAAGGGCTTATTGTTTTTGGGGAGAATGGTGATGTCGTGTATGAGAACAAGTGTGCGGACATGTTGGCGCAGAGAACTGTCGATATCGCGAAAGAACTTGGCCTGTCACTGATTGCGTACAGCAGGGATGATATTTTATGCGAGAGAACAGACAAGTTTGTGGATTTGATACCGAGTTATAAGGTAGGAAGCGCGCGCTTTGGACAGGCTAGAAGAAGCGAATATGTGGGAAATTCCATATACTGACCGGCTCTTGTTTGTGTGATGGCCAATTGTTTGCTGAACCAGGAACCTTCCCCACTTGCGATTGGCGACTGGGGCGATGCGATAGGCAAGCGACCGTTGAACAAGTTTATCTATATGGCAGAGCCGTCGCATATCGATGAGATACGGCCAATCGTGGCCGAGCGTATTGGAAATCTGGGTCATTTGACACAAGCACAAAGCAACATGCTGGAGGTGTTGCCACCCAACGCTTCAAAAGGAAACGGCGTGAGGCGCCTCTTGAACAGTCTGCAAATCGCCCCGGAACATGTGATGGCAATCGGGGATGCCGAAAATGTAAGACACACGCCAAAAGCCATCCTTCAAAGAGAAAGGCGCAACGACAAAAAGATACAGAGAAATTCTGACACGTTTTTTTTTCTTTCCTACTTTGAACAGGACCTCGAGATGCTCGAAATGGTAGGTTTCTCTTGTGCAGTTGCGAATGCGCTGCCATCCGTAAAGAAGGTTGCCAAATACACAGATTTCAGTAGCAACGTCGACGACGGAGTTGCGGAGGCTATCGAGCAGTTTTTCCTTTCAAGAGTTAACGTGCCAAGATAGTTGATGTTGAAAATGGGCAACATTTGACGGCCGCTTCGGATGGCCGGGTTAGATCTGAATTCAATCACTCGATGCTGAATGTACCATTTTTTGAAGTCAATGCGTATTTCCTTAATTGACAGACCGACATAAATATTGCGGTATCTATGCTAAGCCTTGCATGTATTCTAGAGCTGGGCTGCAACATTTCATTCTGCAGACGACCGAGCAGTATCTTTAGTCTTAGCTTGCGATCGAAGAAACATTTAGAAACCTAGATATGGCTATTGTTTTCGGAGAGGTTATCCTTCTCACTCGTCTGTCCTCTACACTTGTACTTTGCATGCTCATGCGCACTTGGTCACAATGGTGGAAACGACGGCAGATGAGATCTCGTTACCTTCTGTGATTTGTATAGAACTGTACCGTAGAAGGATGCATCGCATTCTCATCGCTTTTCGCAATTTAGATGACCTGTGTCCATCGGACTGTTGTTCTCACATGAGGACACCTTTCGACTTGCTTTTTTCGTGACTTGCGCGTTCTCGACAAGAAGGAAAAAGATATCCACGCCACTTTACTTGACGACTGCCTTGGGGCCAGAAAGAACTTTGTGAGAATTGCATTGCTCGTCCTGCTCGTTTTTAGATATGTCTGGACAGACGCTTTTTTAAACCACCTTAAACCGCATGCATGATAACTTTGGCAGTGTAAAAAGGGAACTAGGTACTCAATCTGCATGACATTCTTAATCTTTCTGCGTATGCAAGCTGCTACATTATCCCGTGTTCCGCAAGATGTTATTGCCGAAAACAAGTGCGTCGCCGAAATAGTGTCCAAGATAGCCTTTAAATGTTCAATTTAATTTATATATTTTCCAAAAAAAAGAGCTATCCTCACATGAGGACAAGTCAGGGTCGGATAGACACTAGCTTCATGATACATTGTACTGTTACGGATGAACCCAGGTGCCAGGTGACAAGGTGGACACGCGTAAGGCGAATCAAAGCGGACACGGCCGGAACCGAGGTGTACCAACCGAAAGGCAGTAGAAGTGGCGGGATCATGCGCGTGGGGAACTGTCGGTGGTAGACAGAGGGAGGATGAAGGGAAACCGGTGGCTGCGAGGGGACTTGGGCCAGGACAAGAAGACGGGGGAGGCCACCGGCCGTGTGGGTGAAAGGAAAGGAGCAGGAGGAGGGCGCCAGGACTGGGGCAGAGGGAAGCTGAAGGGAAAGGGGGGCGCCAGGAGAGGTCGGGGGAAGAGAGGACAGCCCCCGGACATAGATTACTTAAGAGCCGTCCCTGGAGCAGATAGGGAAGGGGATGGCAGCAGACTTGTGAAGAATAAAGACGAAGACGAGTGGATTCTCGTTGGCACAGGTCGCTCGGTATCTCGCGGAGGAATTGCCGCAACAGTACTGTATGTAGCAACCAGATGACCCACCCCTGCGACTACGATCCATAATCGTGTGCCGTATGACGCATGTGCGATTTGGTGTACACGTGCAGTCTGGACAGTTATGACGGGCCTTTGAAACCTTACACTCACAAAAGAAAATTTACTGTAATCACAATGATTGTTGCGAGTGGGCTGACGATGCAGAACTGCTTAGATGAGCAACAGTCTGTGCCCTGGTCCCACCCACCCTGTTCTCAATCCGCAAACGAGCAGCTCATTACCGCTCCAAGACAAAGTACCTGTGACCGCTCGCGTTTCTGCTTGCGAACTCGCCCAACCCAAGCTTCCTCGATTGCACCTCGTGCACTAGCGGATCCTCCCATCGAACCCCCAAGAACCCTGTGCCTGTGCCTCCACCTTCTAGCCGGAAACAGTCTCCTCACCCCACCCGTTTCCCGCAATGCTGCGTCGAATTGCTCAGCGGTCTCTCCCGCGCCTCTCGCGCGCCTTCCACGGCTCGGCCCCCGCTCTAGCACCGGCCTCCATGACGGTTCGAGAAGCCCTCAACACCGCCATAGACGAGGAGCTCGAGCGTGATGATCGAGTCTTTGTGATCGGCGAAGAGGTTGCCGAATACGACGGCGCGTACAAAGTCACCAAAGGCCTGCACGCCAAGTACGGCGATCAGCGCGTTGTCGACACCCCGATCACCGAAGCCGGCTTTGCTGGGCTTGCCACCGGTGCCGCTATGGGTGGTCTCCGCCCAATTGCAGAGTTTATGACCTTCAACTTTTCCATGCAGGCCATCGATCATATTGTCAACTCAGCCGCCAAGACCTTGTACATGTCCGGTGGACAAATTCAGGTGCCGATAGTGTTTCGCGGGCCGAATGGGGCGTCTGCGGGCGTTGGGGCGCAACATTCGCAATGCTTTGCTGCGTGGTACGGATCGGTTCCCGGTTTGAAGGTGATCTCGCCGTACGACGTAGAGGACGCGAGGGGGCTTTTAAAGAGCGCCATACGGGACGATAACCCTGTGGTGTGTCTGGAGAATGAGCTTATGTATAATGTTGTGTTTGACAACTTGTCGGATGAGACGCTGAGCCCGGACTTTTTGTTGCCGATCGGCAAGGCAAAGGTGATGCGCGAGGGGACCGACGTCACTATTGTGGCGCATAGCAGACCGGTGGCTTTCGCGCTGGAGGCGGCGGAGATTTTGGCGGAGGAGGGCGTGTCGGCAGAGGTAATTAACTTACGTTCGATTCGTCCGTTGGATCGTGAAACGATTACAGAGAGTGTGAAGAAGACTAATCGATTGGTGACGGTGGAAGGAGGATGGCCAATGTTTGGGATTGGATCTGAGATTTGCGCTGCGGTGTTTGAATCGGATGCGTTTGAGTACTTGGATGCACCCGTGCAGAGAGTTTGTGGAGCAGATGTGCCAACACCGTATGCTGATAACCTGGAACAGAAGGCATTTCCGAAGACAGACGACGTTGTGACGGCGGCGCGAGCGGCGATGGCAAGGAACTTGCCGTTGGCGGCCTAGGTTGTGTTTTCGTGAACAAAACTGTCGTGTTTTGGAACTTTTTCTTTTATAAGTTTAGTGGACACCTAGGTCGGGCACTATGTATCAAGTTCATCGTGAGCCACATGGGACGAGGCACTTAACGAAGTTGATACCAAAAAACAATTAAGATTTTGCAGTTACGCGTAGGATGAGATTTTGAAGCACCTCTTCGGAGATGGACGAGTATTTGGTGTTGACATTCATCAAACCATATTTCCTACAAGAATGACAGAACGAAAAGAAAAAAAGAATACGGTCATGTCAGCCAATCCGGATGAAACACGAAGGCAATAGACGGCGTTGGAATGGAAAGCCGGGAAAGGGAATTTGGCCCGAGAGGACCTTGTCGACAAAGCAAGTCGTAAAAAAAACAGGGAGGTTTCTTCATTACTTCTCCATTTTCTTCGCTGCGGCGGCTTCGGCAGCCTCGGCAGCTTCTAACCTTGTCCGGATGTTACGGAGGGCAGACTCAAGTTTGTCGAGCTGGGCCCTAGCCTGAGGGTTGTACTTGTACAGTCCGTAGAAAAGATCATCGCTGTCTTTCGTAGTCGTGTCCACAACGCTCAGGAGAGACTCAAACCCCCTAGTGTTGATTGGAGTGCTTACGACATTGAGTTCGCTCAGCATACGTCCTGTGTGAAGAAGAAGCCAAATAAATCGTAAACGGAGGAAATATCTCGGATAGTTAGAAAACCGGTGGCACCAACCCCATTCGCTCTGATGCTGGACCGGGCTAACGTACCTGTAGTATGCGTAATAAATTGGGTGGAGGCGGCATATTCATCGTGCTCGAAGCTTTCCATAGCAACCATCTTGCATTCCTCTCTCTTCCACATGCTGATAAAATTGTTGCAAACCTTCTTTCTCAAGGGATCTACACGCACAACGTCGTAGACGAATGGGAGCCCCTTCCACGAGTCGCGTCCACTCTCAGGCCCAAACATAGGATGGGTGCAGACGATATCAGCCGAAGAAGGAAGCATGCGGATGAGAAGGTCGTGCGGGTACATCTTGACCGATAAGACGTCGGCGACAAGGACGCCGGAGAGCCTAATGTTGCAAAGCGGGTAAACAGCAGTTTGATACCTCCTTGTCAGCATAACGCATAGATGGTACGGATGTGGTCTGCAGGGGACAGATATGGGCAAATGACGTACCGGTGGACGGGGAACTTGGACAGGACGGTGTGAAGCGACATGATACTGGTACAGAAGATGACGACGTCCGGCTTAGCATCCATGAGTAGATCCGGTTTGTTGACGTACTCGCAACCGATGGCGGCGGCCTTCTCGTCGTAGTTGCCGCGGCTTTGGCCGATAACCCTGGGGTATGAAAGAAAGCGGGGATCACATTGGGGGAGCGAGGGATGTGAGAAAAAGTTGAAAGCGGAGCGAAGATGCGAAAGTTTTGCGAAGGCGAGACTTACCTATGACCCTGCCTTGCAAAAAATCGGGAGATGAACTGGCCAAAGTTTCCAAAGCCGACGACGCCAATGGTGAGGCGGGCGTGCTCGGGGGCGGAGCGGGAAACGGAGGTAGACATGGTGAGTAAGATGTGGGCGGGGGTTGGGAGTGTGAGAGAGAGTACGTGGTGGGATGCGTAGAGAGGGTGAGGAGCAGTCACGGGGGAGGGCGGGGTTTATAAGAGCCTTGCGCGACGAGACCGAAGGGAGTGTAAAGCTGGGGAATGGGGGCGAGGGCGACGCTACAGGACATAAATTTTGTTATGGCAAGGGAAGCAAGGGAAGGGGGGGATCGGCGCAGTGTGACACGGAGCGAGAAAAAGGGGGTGAGAAACGCGAGGCACGTACTGTACTACTGTTGCA
Organism: Chondrus crispus; assembly: GCF_000350225.1. Lineage (NCBI taxonomy): Eukaryota > Rhodophyta > Florideophyceae > Gigartinales > Gigartinaceae > Chondrus > Chondrus crispus. The sequence continues at coordinate 164,444 of NW_005179072.1, forward strand.
CGAAAATGTGGGCAGTAGCATAAACCGGTAGAGCAACCTTGTGGCCATATCAGCCTCGCTACTGCAGCTGTCCAGCACAGCGACATTCGACGACGGGTCGCGAGGACGGCTGACCCTTTACGGGGGGGCATCGCGCACCTCCCCCCAGTGAGCGGTCCTCGCCTCCTCTCGTGACCGCACCTTTCCATCACGGGCAATCTCCTCACTTTCTTGTATTCTAAGTCGCCCACGTGCCCACGTGGCAGCCCCTCCGGCCCTGACGCCACCGGCTATTAAACTTGCTTCCGCCCCCACCGCACCAACCGCACGCCAAGTGGAGAGCTTGGCCCATGGCTTGATACACGCCGGTTACGCCGCCTCGCAATGCACACAACAACACGCTGTTTCTTTTCGCCTCACTCACCCCCTCTTGCTTTTCTCGCACGCTCCATGACATCATCGTAAAGTCAATTCCCGCACCCGCACCAGACAACAGAGTCTTGTCGTCCGACGATTCCCCCCCCCCCCCCCCTCCTGCTGTCATCACTTTTCTCCCCGCCCTCTGCTCTATTGTGTACACTGTCCGTTACGCCATTCTGTACCGTTTCTGAACGCCCTGCTTGCGTCACCGACACGGCGACTGCCCCGCCACCCCTTTGTTTCTAGTTTCGACACAATTTACTTTCCTCACTACCTCTCTGCACTTCGCTTTTTCTGTCCTTGTAAATCCGTCCAAATTTGCCCCCGATACCACGTTGCCGCATGTGTCTGCCACGTCCTTGCTATGGAAAAAAAATCTGCATGCCCACGCTTGCCGTTAATATATTATTTGCACCACATATGTACATATCTACATATGTACATCTATTTTTTATATGTTTCTTCCTTCTTCTCCCCCTGACAAATCACCTCCGCCCTTTTCACCTTGCTCCTTGCATTCCCGCAACTATTGTAGGTTTCTATTCTACACCCCACTCTGCAAATGGTACAACTCGCACTTTGCGTGGCATGTGTGCTCTTCTTAACCAGCATCTTTTGCTAACGCCGTTTCAAAATGACGTTTTTTTCCATGATAGCAGTCTTGACATCGTGTTTGTGGTTCCCCATGCTTTAACACGTTTCACCGTAGAATATTCTTCTCGATGTTTACATTGCGACGCCTCAGCAGCCTATAACCAGTTACAGTGTGGGCCTGATTTCGACAGCCCATAAATTTCGAGACTTTTTACATAACCTTCCGAACAATCAACAGTACGTGTAGTGTCGACTCGACACTCTTTACAGCGCAACCTTATTACACTGTCAGCGTACCACTGCTTCCTCGAACACCTGTCCACGTGTTTCTCAAGATAAAGCATCCAGCAATTGCTTCCCCTTTGAAAATTGCCCCGGCCCGTTTACAATTGTAATTGAGGTTGCTGCCCTGAAAGAGGGGAGCGAAGCTTCCCAGAGACCCATTCGCCCGCCGGTGACCCTCTGGATCCGCCTTGTCCGTGCCCTATTTTTTGGTTTTTTTTTCCCCTTGCGTCCCGTCGCCGCTTCCAATCTGGATCTTTGCGTGCGTTCTGCCATCCCAGCGCCCTCCCCTTCGACTTGCGCCCGGATCACCCTGAAACCTTCACCCCTGGCCGTCAATCCATCCATTCCTTTCGCCGACGTCATCCCTCGTCGCTCCCTTCCCGACCCTACCCACACCCCTTCCCGCCGAGTGGCCCAGCAGACCCACAACCATGGAGGGTGCCGTTGACAAAGAGAGGCTCGCCAAGCTGCAGCGGATGGCTGCGGGCGTCCGCGTCGGTGGAAAGGGCTCGGTCCGGAGAAAGAAGAAGGCCGTGCACAAGGCCGCGCCGACCGACGACAAGCGCCTGCAATCCACCCTCAAGCGTCTTCAACTCAGCCAGCTCCCCGGAATCGAGGAGGTCAACATTTTTAAGGACAACGGCTCTGTCATCAACTTCCAAAACCCCAAGGTTCAGGCCCAGATTTCCGCGAACACCTACGTCATTTCCGGTGCTGCTGTCACCAAGCCGCTCCAGGAGATGCTCCCGAGCATCGTCAACCAGCTTGGCGCCGACAACATGCCCCAGATGAAGTCCCTGATGGATCAGCTGGGCGCCGGTATGGGTCCTGCCGCCGCCGCCGCCCAGGCTGCCGCGCAAGCCACCGAAGGGGGTGACGACGAAGATATTCCGGATTTGGTCGATAACGCCAACTTTGAGCAGAAGGCCGAGGAAACAGATGAGGCCGCGAAGGAGGAGGGCGACGCAGCTGCCGATTCTACCCCTGCGCCCGCAGAGAACGCAACCGGAGCCGACGCCACCAAAGAATAGACGTTGTAAAGATCTCCCTCTATCGCACCAAACGTATCATTGATCCGCCTGTCTGCTTTTCAGCGTGCGTTTTGCGAAGTAGAGCTTCGGCTACCAGTCCACGCGGTCGCAGATACGTGTACACCATGCAGAAGCATCTTCGCTCTTCGACGGTGGTATCTCTGCTCCAGTTTCCTCTGTGCACACGGCGACTACATGCTACATCACTTTGAGTAGTTATTTGTATTTCTGTCAAGAGAGGTGCTTGTGTAGGGGCGGGATATCGAGGCCAGGGTCAGGTCGGATTTATGACGACTGACGAAAATGTTAGATTCTCGTAGGGCGACGAAAACGACTGGATGTACATGCCGTCGCCGACTGAAAAATAGACTGAGAAAGGTTAATAACTAAATGCGTCCTACGACATGTCCTTGTGAGCCCGACGCAGGGACATCCTATAACCCCAACAAACGTGTCCAATCAAGTCGTCATCACCTAATCCGTACTCGAAAGACAATCTTTGACGGCTAGGGCACATTGCGATCGGCAACGGGATTGTCAACAATCGGACTCGGCTGGATAGCCCCACTCTCTGGAGAGGATTGAGGTCCGCTCTTGGACCTGTTCCTGTTGCGCCCTCCTCGATTACGTTGCTTTACTTCTTCTGGTGGTACTCCGCGGTCAGTAAGAATTGGACAAGAGGCTATCGTGTCAACAATTTCCACCAATGCCGCATACGATGTGCCAATGAACGCATCTGTCGTGGATCCTTGCAAGTATTCCAAACAGTGAGCAGTGGAAACGTCAACTGCTTCGGGGTGTGGTACATTGCCGTTTGGGGACGTGAGCATGACGTTGAAGTAGCACACGGGGTCAAGATGCAAACCATTCAACACTAGAGGCGACGTCTTGCCCTCCGGTGTTGCGTAGTAGCTGAGGAGGGCTTCCCGAGAGCCTGGCTGACGCAGAAAATCCGCAACATGAAATAGATTTAAAGTGCTTGCTATAGCCTTCTTCTTGTCTTGCGCCAATTGGTGTTCATGGCTGAGCTTAAGCTCAGCCATCTCCTTTAAGAGGGCGTCTCTTTCCTTCGACATTTCCTCCGACTGCTTCCGTAATATTTCGAGCTCGGCTAACTGTTCCGCGCCGCGCTCCGCTTTGCGTGCTTCATCCGCAGAAGGTTCGCCTTTTCCTGCTGGATTTCCATTGCCATTCGGATGAGCGGTCTCGCTACCGTCTGGCCTTGCCCCTGATTCGGCCTCGGGGACTTTTTCGCTTCTTTCTCCTTCCTCACTGCTTTTCTCGGATATGCTCTTTGAAGAACCCTTTCCCTCACGAGCTTTGGCCCTTGCAGCTTTCTTCGCACGACGGCTTTGTTTGGTCTCAGGTTGTTGCGGCTCCAGAACGGCGGTTTGCTTCTTCAGGATCTCTTGGAGCTCGACAAGAAGAGCCTCCTTACGACCCAGGCCACGTACAGATTCGCGTTGTTCGTCATTAAGCTGGTCTCCTCTCTTCTCAGCAGCCTCTTGTGTTCGAGCGCGGTCGATCGCCTTTCGTAGGTTTCGACATTTGTTCGAAACAATGCGAAGCAAAGAGTCCGTCTGATCCTTGCTGCTCATGATTGATTGTTTTCTTTGTGAAAGCAAGCAGAAATGTCGTTGCGGACAATCTTGCACGGTGGTGATAAAGGAAGCGTGGGTGGCACCCTGTAGTTCGATGCCGAAGCAAAGAGGAAAGCGCCATCCAATGCCACTGCGGTAAAGCGAGAGGGATGCGAGAGGGATGGGCGCGTCTAGATAGTTGTAGATCCGTAAAAATAACGAAAAAACAGAGAGGAAAACCTGGAAAGCTGCGTGCGCAGGCTTTGTCATCTTGAACTATCCGCACCAAATTCGTTGATTCCAATTCTCTATGAAAGTATGACACTTCTTTCAGCTATACTGTATATTCTGCAAAATATTGCGAGCAATAATTTTTGGAGTGCTGCCTTCAAGAGTGTTTTAAACCCCATGTTCTGAACTAGAAAGTAATATACAGCTGCACTTCAGCCTCTCTACAGCAACCTCCAGCATGTTTCCCTATACTTGGACATAGGCGAAATTTACATTTCCCCAGAGCTGCATGGAAAAAAAAAAGCTTACCGCATTTTTCTCACGCACTCTATGTATGTACAAGGCAGCCCGAAGGCATTTCCGTGACTCCCTGCTCAAAGGCAAGAAGGGGAATTGAAATAGTTGAAGAATGCTGTGTATCGTGTGGGGGAGATTACTGTTTTACATATTACAAGCCCAACGATATTGAAACGGCTAAATTAAGTGGGTTCGATTCGCTGCCGATCTGTTCATGTTGGGAGGGTTGATATGGGCACTGCGTACAGTGTTCCTGGTACTTTTCTGAAGTGCCGCAAATATCCTATTCGGGGTTACATTCTTCAAGCAAAATATTAGATAAAGCTTAATTCTTCAATGCATTTAGCCGCATACATCTTATTAGAAGCGGAAGCATCTGATGTGTTCTTAAATCAAAACTAATCTTTTCTATTATACAGTAATTTTCATTCTGGTATCAAGCCAGTGTCTGGATGACATTTATTATCAAGTTTTTCTTGCGTTCAGGAATTTATTAGGGAAAATTCAGATCTCAGTCTCATTACAGGCAGTTTCACACGTTCGGGCCTTCGGTGGTATGCAGGAAAATTCAGATCTCAGTCTCAGTACAAGCGGTTTCACACGTTCGGGCCTTCGATGGTATGCAGCAGGGCGGTTTTTTACAATCCTGTCCCACAGCCCAAAAAAAAAGCATCTTCAGATGAGCATGAGATTTCCGATCAGATGCGATCACCGGAATTTTAGGCCTGAGCAGTCTTTTTAAGGCCTTCTATTGGCTGTAGAGAATTTGTAAAGTGGCGTTCCACCAACCAAGGGAAGACAACAAGGATTTCCGAAGGTAAGTCTGGGACAGTACACGTGGGTAGTAATACGCAGATTGGTCGGGTTTAACCTCACAGATGAAGGGGCCGTCTTGGTACCCGGAAGTCTGCTGATATCGAAAGCGAGGTGCGAGAAAGCACCTTCTTCCATGGAAAACGTAGCATATGGTAGGGTGGCACAGCGGAGATGCACAGCGGCAATATTTTATGGTGAACAGGTACAGTATATCGTTTGACGTCCCTTACCCTTGTCGAGGTACTTGTGTACGTTTGGGGCCCCAGATTCTGGATGGATATTCATAGATATACCTTCAATAGCAGATCTCCATGGTGTGACATTCGTAAAGATCGAGGGAAGAAGAATCAATAAAAACAGTGATGTCTGAAGCAACAATTATGCTCAAAATATCTCGTGTTAATTATGCGTTTTCATGTACAAAATGAAACGGATGCTCACTCTTTTGGTGAGAACCATTCGCGTTACAAAGGCTTTACATGGAATGCGATGAAATGCTCATCAAGTACTAGACCTCTTTTGGTAGGACCTCATCGTTCATGTTCAGACGATATGCCAGCCGCGCCTGGCCCCGCCCGCGACACGCAGCCGTGGGTAGTGTGAGAGAAAGAGGCAGAGGAGAGACTAGTGTCTCTAGTGTCTATTTGGACCGTTGTTCTCATATAAGGACACTATTTGACCTATTTTACTCTTGACTTGCGCTTCCTCGACAAGAAAGAAAAAGATACCCCCACCACCGTATTTGACTTCTGACTTGGGGAAAGAAAGAACATTGTGAGAATTGTCTTGCAAAAAATTAAATAGAAACGTTATAAAGTCAGTTTGGACGCCATTTGTTTAGCGTATATGCCCTCGGCAATACCATCTTGCAAAACCTTAGAATAGCAGTTATGAATACACAGAAAGACTAAGAATACAATGTTGTTTCAGTAGTCGGTTGACATTTTATGGAGGCGTTTTGGCTTCGAAGATATCAACACATATCGTTTTGAGGTTGTTCAAAAAGGTTTCTTTTTTAGGCATCCTAAAAATGGCTGGAAAAGACGTGCAGATCTCACCAAACTCCACCCTTCCGCAACGCAGAAGTTAACTGCGGTGGCAAGAGCATCTTTTGCCTTCTTAGTGAGCAAGCACAAGTCGAGAAAAATAAGTTGAAAAGTAGCCTCATATGAGGTCATTTGTCGTCTAGGCACTCTAGTGTCTACACTATCCGACCTGGGCTTGTCCTCCTATGAGAATAGTTTTTTTGCAAAAAATATAAATTAAGTTGAACATTTAAAACGCTACCTTGGACACTATTTCCGTAACGTGCTTTTTTTCTGCAATAGCATGTCCCAGAACGCCGGGATAAAAGATTTGAATACGAAAGATGAAGAATATAATGCAGATTGAGTACCTAATTCCCTTTTTAAACTGGCGTTTTTGGTTTCAAAGTTATTCTACGTGCAGTTTTCCAGACACATCTAGAAACAACCAGAAAGAACATGCAATTCTCAAAAATTTCGTTCTGGTCCCAAGGCAGAAGTCAAGTACGGTAGCGGGGGTATCTTTTTCTTTCTTGTCGAGAAAGTGTGAGGCAAGAAAAAATTATGTCGAAAACTGTCCTCATATGAGAACAATGGTCTGATAGAACTAGAGAAGGTGAGTTGAGCAGAGGATAAAATATTTTCAGCTTTCTCTGGGGTCGGAATGAGTTTTCTGATTAAAAAATTGAATCTCTTCAAAAGTGGGATCACGTCCCCCTCGTCAAATAAGACCACATGAAAATTTGAGCACGACCCCCGCCGCAACCGCCAAAACCGGCTTCTAAATTCGCGGTCTGATTTTCGTTGAGCAACTTCGCGTCCATTTGTTTGTATCTCGCGTTGCCGGCGGTCGTGGACAGGAAAGCAAGCAAATCGACGGAAGGCAACCAGGCAAACGAAAACTGCTCGGCGGAAAGGGTGTCACTTTCGCAACAGCATCATCCCCATCGTCTTGGAATCTCAGTGCCATCAACCACAAATCCTACCCTGCTCTCTCGCTCGCCCCTCAAACCTCACACGTGACATGGCCGCCCCCCAAAGCTCTTCGGGGATGTTTTGCAGCATCTCAGGCATCGTCCCTGACGTGCCTGTGGTGTCCGCCAAGAGCGGGCACATCTTCGAGAGGCGTCTCATCGAGCAAGCGTTGGAAGCTTCCGACGGGCGATGCCCTGAAACAGGAGAGCCTCTCTCCACGTCGGATCTGATCGAGATAAAAAAGTCTGGGACAGTAGTCGAACCTTTAGTGCCGGCGGAGGTGTCGGTGCCCGGAGTACTGAGACATCTACAGAAGGAGTGGGATACGACGATGCTGGAGTTGCATCAGGTCAAGACGGAGCTTAATGAAACAAGAAAGGAGCTAGCCAACGCGTTGTATAAATATGAAACGGCGGAACGCGTAATCGCAAAGATGAATCAGGACATGAAAGAAAGTGCTACGGCGCGAGCTTCCGACGAGGTACAAACTGATGAAACGAACGGGGCTAGGGTCGAGGCGGCGGCAGCAGGCGAGGTGAAGAAGGACGCGACTCAAGACAGCAAGACGAGCGACAGGGTGATGGTCAAGGACAAAGTGGTGACGGGCAGAGACGCGACTGCGGACGTGTCATCATCGACAAGGACGGAATTTCCAGAGGAACTGCTGAAAAAGGTGAAGGCGCGGTCCGCCGAGCTCCAAAAAAAGCGGAAGGAGCGGAAGGTACCGGCGTCACACGCTCGGGCAGATACACTGAAATCGCTATCGGAGACTGGGCAAGTGGCAGTAGATGGATCGGAAGCGACGGTGACAAGCTTGGCGCGGGGGGCGGACGGGTTGATGTACGGCGGGACGAGCAGCGGGAAGCTAATGACTTTGGATACACGAGGAATGGGAGTGGTGGGAAAAGCCGTGGTGGGACATACAGACGGGGGTGTGAAGAGGGTGAGATGGGATGGGGAGAGGGTGGTAAGCTGCGGTGCTGGGTCGGTGAAAATATGGGATGGGCAGACGTGGGAGCAGTTGGGAGGGTGGGAGGAGACTGGGGAGGTTGTGGATGTGGACGTGCACCCAACGAAAGAGGTGGTTTTTGTGGTTCTGGCAGAGGGGAAATGGGTGTGGCGGGAGCTCGGCGGGCGGGTTGTCTGTGAGGGACAGGGAGGGGAGGGGTACGGGAGCGGGGTTGTGCATCCGGACGGGATGGTGTTTGCAACTGGGCGGACCGACGGGGTGGTGGAGATGTGGGACTTGCGGACTATGAAGTGCGTCGCGGAGCTCGGGGAACGGGGGGGGAGGGTGGTGTCGTTGGAGATGAGCGAGAAGGGGTACTACATGGCGAGCTGCCGGGACGGGCGGGTGTCGCTGTGGGACCTGAGGAAGCAGACGGTATCGGGTGAGGTAGGGATGGAGGGCGTGGTGGGGTTAGCGCTGGACGGGGTGGGTGAATTTGGGGGTGCAGTGGGGGCGGGCGGCGTGGCGGTGTTCATGGGGAAGAAGAAGACGAAGACGGTGGTCAAAGTGCCGATGCACAAGTGGCAGGTGGGGGGCGCAGGGCGGCAGGGGTGTGCGTGGGGTGACGACGCAGGGTGCATTGTTGTAGGTGGCGCGGACGGGACCGTGCGGCAGTACGGGGCCGGTGTGCAGTGACAGCGTGGACGCCTGGGGACGTGTGCACGTGTGCACGTGGGTGGCTAAGCAGACGGCCGTTGGACTAGGCTATGCCAATCGACCGTCGACAGGTGGGACAGACGGTTCTCGAAGCTTCGGAGCTAGTCTATAGTGTTCCGACGGCTGCCGCCCGCGACGCCGCGAAACGGAAACACAGCCTGCCAGCCGCCCCCCTTCCCCCCCTGTGCCCTCCCTGACTACACATTTGATCTAGCCCCCCTTCCCTTTGCAAGCGCCACCGCCCTTCACTTCCTTCTTCCCTTCGTACGCCCTCCGCACCTAGTGCATTCCCTCCCCCATTCCCGTTTCCCCCTTCCTAACCTTTTCGCATCATGTTCGGTGGCTTTCCCGGTATGGAGGGCATGGGCATGGGTGGCGGTCGTCGTCGCAAGGTCGACAACAACAAGTATTACGAGGTTTTGGTACGCCAACTTGCCGTCCCCCACTTTATTCTCTCTCTCATGCCTCTCCTTACATCATGCTAACCTTCGTCCTTTCCTCCATTGCTCGCTTTTCACCTCTCAGGGCGTTGCGAAAGATGCCCAACCGAATGTCATCAAGAAGGCTTACCGCAAGCTCGCCATGACGCATCACCCGGACAAGGGCGGCGACGAGGAGATGTTTAAGGAGATCCAAACCGCCTTCGCCGTGCTCGGCGATGAGGAGAAGAGGCAAGTATACGACGAATACGGCGAGGAGGGTCTTCGCGACGGCGGTGGGCCGTCGGACGCACATGACTTGTTCTCCGCCATGTTTGGCGGTGGCGCCCACTCTCACCGCGGCCCTAGGAAGGGCGACAACGTCGTCCATTCCCTACGTGTCACCTTGGAAGACCTCTACAAGGGAAAGATGAGCAAGCTGGCTATCATCCGTAACCGGGTCTGCCAGACTTGCAACGGCATCGGCGCCAGTCGGCCCGAAGGCGTGTCAACGTGTAGTACGTGCCATGGCCGCGGTATCCAGGTCACGCTGAATCAGATCGGACCTGGGATGGTCCAGCAGGTCCAGAATCATTGCTCTAGATGTAGGGGTCTCGGCGAGATTATCATTGAGAGGTATCGCTGCGGTTCGTGCGCCGGCGATAAGGTCTCGAAGGAGAGGAAGGTCTTGGAGGTCTATGTGGATAAGGGCATGCAGAACGGCCAGAAGATTACCTTCAATGGCGAGGCTAACGCTAATCCCGGACTCACGGCGGGAGATGTTGTCGTCGTGCTCAAACAGGAGGATCATCCAGTTTTCACCCGCAAGGACAATAATTTGATCATGGATAAGGAGGTTACGCTTACCGATGCGCTCTGTGGATTTGAGTTTCACATCAAGCAGCTGGATGGCCGGCTCTTACATGTCAAGTCTCCGGCTGGCTCGGTACTCACGCCGGGGCTCGTCAAGAGCATCCCTCAAGAGGGTATGCCGACGTGGAGGAATCCGACGGAGCGCGGCTTCTTGTTTATCAAATTTTCAGTTAAGTTCCCGAGCTTTGTTGGCCCCGAGCAAGCGGCCGTTCTCGAAAAAGTTTTGGGTTCTCGCACACCGCTATCGCCGGTTGGAAACGCCGAGGTGGATGAGGTGCGCATGATAGATTTCTCTAACGAGCACGTGCGTCCTGTTCACGCGAACGGCTCTGCTTACGACGAAGATGAAGATGATCAACCCCGAGTGCAGTGCGCTCAAGGCTAATTTTAACCAAAATCTGCTCGCATAGCGATGCCATGTATCGTATCGACGAATAAATATGCACTATGCATTGGACACGCCCTTAGTCTAGGTCACAGCAGAAGTACTTCTTGGCAGAAAGCTAATACACAAACGTCCGATTGCGGGGACGCTAGGAAAGAATGGTCGAGTAGGTGATATCTTGTTCACAGAAGTTCTTCATCCAACCATCGACACGGGTTCACATATTAAAATTTGTACCTGTAACTAACCTACGTTGAGCTCCCTGTCGATTTTTTCGAAGCTAGCATATGGTTAATATACGACCCAGACCTCCCTTCCAACACCTGCCCACACTACGCCTCGGTTTCCTTGCTGGCATCGTTATCCCTCTTTACGAAATAGGCCGCTGCCGCAGCGCACGCCGCATCAACAGCCGCACTCCCCAGCGCCCCGGAATCGTTGTCAACGACACCTGAGAAGGCATACAGAATGGCAGCAATGCTGAAAACGCCCGCGACAGCCGTCATCAACTTGCCCCTGACCGACGTATTGCTCCGCCTCTTGCTCTTCTCATACTTATCCGCGAGCTCCGAAACGCGTCCGAGCTCCGCTTCAATGACGTGCCTCTCCTCGAAGATGGTGTCCAGCAGCTCCTTACGCCGGTCTTCATACTTGGCGAGCAGCGCCTCCGTCTCCTCGGCGATGGCCGAGTCGGCAAAAGCTCGCGTCGCCTTCGACACACCTTGCAGGTCGGTGCGCACGCTGTCGGCGATCTCCTCCAGCGACGACGCGCCCGTCGAGACAGCGTCGTCGAACAGCCTGTCTTCGGGGGGCAGCGGTGCCCCCGGGTCCGGCGCCGGGAGTCCGTTCTCGGAGGCGTGGCCGTCGTCCCCGGGCCGCGGTGCCTCGGCGCACAGCAGGGGCGCCGCGCGACGGCGCCGCGCCGCCACCGCTGGGCGGCGGACACCCGTATACGGGCGGGATGGGGCGGGACGTGGTAGAGCGAATCGCCCCGCTGGTGGCAGGAAGCACGGTGGCGGGGACATTGGTGCAGTTGGACGGGAAATTGGAAGGGTGCTCGTTTAGAGAAGCATGGCGGGGATAATGTTGGGGAGCTCGCGTCGAAGAGCGGTGAGCCAATGGACCTAGAAATATACATATCCACGTGTGCAATGTGTAAGGCGTGGACACTTCCGATTGGCCTCTGCAAACATAGGGCTCCGAATCAGCCTTTCTATTGGATAATATTTTTCATGTATAGAATTATAATCCAATCATACTTCGCCATCACCATCAACCTGCCATTATTCCGTCCGAGAACTATATGCGCCTCGGTCCTTTGTTTGCAGGGCGATTTTGCCGACGTCTACGGCGCAACCCGCTCTCTACACCGACGCGATCGGTCCCAAATCGCCTTCTACTTCCACTGTCACCGAATTCGCGGAGGGATGGCGGCGCGTCTACGCGCCTTGTGGCAGCACCCCGCGGGGCTCAAGACCGGTAAGTTTCCGTAACCGCACCGGGCCGAATTGTAATGTGAGGGAGACTCGGGGTTTTGGGGAAGGCTCATGGCTCACGCTCTTGTCGTCTTTTTGTTGCGCCCGTGCATTTGCGTCCTCCACAGTCTTTTTTTGGGCCCCGACCATGAAATGGGGGCTTGTGTTGGCCAGTTTATCGGATATGAGCAGGCCAGTTGAAGATGTTTCTATCCCGCAATGTAGTGGTATGTCGCCTTCTGGTGTGATTGCATTCTGTGCGAGTGTTCCATGACCTTTACATTTCTGACTCTTGTGTATGAAATTTCTGTCACTGACTTCACCGCTTGTACAAACGATTAGCTCTGGCACTAACGGGCATGGTCTGGAGTACGTCATGACACCGCTTTTTGCCCATTTGCAACCAAAAGCCACGGTTTCTTCGGTCTTCCCGGTCAACTAACAAGCACGCCACGACATTCTTTCCACCTCTCGATTTCTTTTACAGCAAGATGGAGCTTTGTCATCATCCCGCTCAACTACAACCTCGCCGCCGCAAACGTCTTCGTTGCTTTGACTAATATTTACCAGCTATCAAGGGTAGCCCAACAGTCCTTTTCAAAGCCGACGGAGAACGCCGCCACATTAGCCATCGAAGAGTAGCCCACCCTTGATCGAATGTAAAACGGCGTTCCAAAACCCTCGGGCCGGCCGTCGTGCTCGTCACATCGCCCTAGATCGCCCTCTCTTCCGCGTCCTGTAGTAGAATCGCGCAAATTGCCGTAGCGTTGCGACAGCCGACTGACCATGTTCACCCCCGCTGTCAACCAAACCACACCCACCCACCCCTTGACTAAGGTGCACGCCAAACGCAATTATCCCATGCCCGCCTTTCCCGCTTTCCTTTGTATGTACTTCGCACACAAGCATCCCCACTTCGAACACATGCAAATAAATAGTCGCCCACCCACCCCCACCCCCCCGCGCGCACAAACCAGGTCCACGCCGCCGTTATTCCTGCCGCGCAAACACTTTTTTATTCTTCACAATCTGCCCACGCGCCCGCAAAACATAGTCAGTCACTGGCCCACTTCCCTCTCAAATTCATGCCACGCAAACGCCGCGATCCACCTACCATAAACGTCAGCGGGACCAAGATCCCGACGACGACGACGACGGCGCCCAGCGCGAACGAGCCGCCCGTCGGCGCCGTGTACACCATGGTCCGTGTTCGGTCTCACGACCACGCGGGAAAACGGAACAGGGCTTGCTGCGAAGCCCGCGTTCAGCGACTTGGCGGTGTCGTGGTCTGGGAAACAAGGGCGCGGTAGGAATTGGTCAGCAGGGACGGAGCGCTTGAACGGGGCGGTAGGGGGTTTTGGTCGCTGATATGATTGGAGGCACATGAGCAGTTAGCAAAACTTTATTGCGTTTTAATTTTCGACTGTCATCGCTGGATAATGGTTTCCAATAATCGCCTGTCTCAAATCTGTGAGAACTTTCGTAAGCAACATGTCCAGCTCAAGCTTTTTACGAGCCCATCTTTGAGGCGATTTCAAATCTGTCGTGAGAGAATCGCTGTCGTCTGGTCCGCAACATCAAATGCATAAATGTTCTAAACCGGCAACTGGACACGGCACAAGGTCGTTCCTATGCTCTTTTCAAGCTATGACGATGTACTTGCATGGCCTTTATTGTCCCTAATTAAAAAATTCCTTGCACCAGACATGAACACGGAATGTGTTGCTTTATAAAAATTAAATAATCTGGGGCACATAAGAGAACCGGCAACGATCTCTAATCTTACGGAAGCTCAAATATACCCGGGTAGAATGCACGGCAGTTCCTTGCACCGTAAAACAGCATCGGCCAAAGTGTTCAATTGTACCCCAGTCCATTTGTGGCTCTAGTGTGCTGCAATCCGCGTCTGACTATCGGCCTCTGTAAATAACCACCATCACCACCCGGTTGTGATGGACCAACTTCGAAAAGCGATTCATAGTGGGAGGGTTCTTGAATTGAACTCCTCTCGATTAGTTGTTCGAGCCTCTGCTCGTCCGTACCATTTTATACACGAGTCTCGCGAATTCAGCAGCATATTATCTTACAGCGTTGGAGTGCACTTCCTCGGAATAAAAACACTTGTCGATGGAGTCGTGAGTGTCCACAACTCCATCTTTGTCCATGGACTCCACGCAAGAGAAACTGGACATCCAGAGCAAGGGGTCTAAATCTACTGTACGAGCAAACAGAAATATTTTGGCGCGAAAAACTACTTCTTGAACGAATTGCATCAAAACAGGTCATATCTTCTTTTCCTGAGCCTGCCTTCTGAACGCTCCTTTGCTCCACGCCCAACCTCAACCGCCGTGCGCCTCTCAACGAACACAGTCTTCGGCCGCGTTCGCGTAAGAAAAAGGAGAAGGAAGGCAGAATCTCGAACCAAACACTGACATTCGTCACCAGCAACTGCGCACCCGTCCTGTCCAAGTCTACACTTCGAAAATCATATCCGCGTTCCGTAGCGGCATCGCAACATGGATTCGTCCGCGGCGACGGAGGCTACTGAAGCAGAGCTCGCGTTTCAGCGAGCAGAATTCCTCGCCGAAGATGAGTTGATAGAGATAAATCCGATGGTCAAATCTGATGTTATCACGTTAATGCGCGGCGAGTTTGGGCCGTTTGAGCCATCAATCACGACCACGGTGTGTTTCACCCTAAACCTATCTACTGCTACTGGGATTTCGGTTATTCCGATGCAAAAGGGGCAAAGAACTAACCCTTTATCTGGACATTTGTTCTGCTGACAGGTGCCTTTGTGGCTAGCGCTTGCATTGAGGAAAGTGCACAGGTGCAAAATTCTGCCGCCGCGATGGCTCACAGTGCGAGAACTAGACAGGTACATCTCGCATGAACGTGAAAACGAAGCCGAACTACAAGCAATTCCGTTCTATTTCTCAGAGGTAAGTTAGATATGCTTTATTCTGTCTTTTCATCTACAATTCCCATTTGTCCAACGGTCAGCAAGCTCACCAAACCCTAACATATGTACCACCACAAACTTGCGCTTCGATTCGTCGACCTCTTTACAGATTGCCTCACTGCTGTTACATCACGCATCTGACGACCTCGTCAACCCCGGTATGTTGCGGCGTTGCGTCGAAGATCTATCCAACATTCGAGATAGCAAAATGCGCAAATGGATGCAGGAGAACGTTCGTGACCGAGTGAACGCCATCAAGGTGAATAACCTGACCTTGCACGAAATCAGCGTACATCGCCCAATCTTGACTAGGGTTCTCGGCAACCTATACACTATTCACGTGGCCCCAGATACGCGTGGCTTATCATCGACCGATAGCACCAACCCTTCCTCTGATACAACAGGGGCATCAGACACCCGTCCTGCCCAAGGTCGACAGCTTCGACGGGTAATCCGAAAAACCTAAGCAACCTTTCCGTAGTGTGCTCGACAGATACGTGTTCTGACAGGACAAGTGCGAACGTATGCTGAAACGTGCAGCACACCCACACTGACCCTGGGCATGACTAACATGCAGTTCTCGAGTTTGATGTCCCTTATGAGTTTAACTTAACAACCCGATTCTCACAAACGCAGGCGACACGTAAAGCTTGGTTGCTGAGTGAATAGTATGTTGCGTGTGACTCTCAGTTAACATAGATGGATGGTAAGCTCAGCAGTATTTCGGTGGCGGTGCCGCCTCCGGGATTTTGCCAAAGCCGAATTGTTGGGCCGAAAACTGTGACATTTGGGCCGGATTCGCAACTGGTGCAGAGTTGGTTATCGGGGCTTGCACTTGTGGTGGTGGGGCAAAGCCGGCTCCCTGTCCAAAGGGGTTTCCGACCTGCGGCGGAGCACCGAATGGGGCGGGTTGTGATGGTTGACCAAAGGGAAGCGCCTGGTCCTGGGCGGCGTGGCCATTCGTTGCGCCCATTCCAAAGGCGTGGGGCGGGGCGGGCGGGGCGCCGAAGGCCGAGGGCTGATTCTGGTGTGGGGCGCCGGCCGCAAACGGATCGCCAATGGGCGCAGACGCGGAGCCCATGCCGGCGGCGTGCATGGCGCCTTCTTTCGCGGCGGTTATTTTGGCCTGGTGCTCGGAAACCAGTTGGTTTTCGCTGCGGTTGACGTCCGGTGACATGCCGCGCGGGGCCATTTGGTAGGCTTGCAGGCGCAGCTCCTCGGGCGAGACGTCGCCGACGACGAGGTTGCCTGTCTCGGGGTTGTCTGTGTTGGCAAGGGCCGTGAGGGGCCATTCGGGGGTGTCGTCGGATAGTCGGTGGCCGGCGGAGCGATGATCGGGCTTCGAGGAGCTAAACGGGTCGGCGTCGGTGTCGTAGTGACGGGGGCCGGCGGGGTTTCCAAAATGTCCTCCAGTGGTGTGATTGGCGCTGCCGCCGCGAGAGCCGCCTGGGGGATCGACGTGCTCGAACTTGCAGTTATTGCCATACTTGCAACGGCCGGATTGATAGAACCTGCACAATGTCATAGTTGGTGGAGTGTTGTCGGATGTGCAGGAATTGGGAGAGGGGCAGAGGAGGGAGGTGTGTGTGATTTGAAAGCGATGTGATAGAGTTGTGCCTGTTGGCGACGGGGTTGCAGTGCAGCGGTTTGAAACGGGAGCGAGAGGGGGGGCACATGCGTCTGTTGAGAAATTGGTGCTGACGACACGTCCTTGATTGCGGGATACGCTGCAGCCACCAAGCGATGAGGTGCTAGCTCCTACCCAAGGGCAGCACTAGGACAATGCGATGCAAGTTTTCGAGAAAAATCGCAGACTTTCTGGAAACATCTGAAACTCACCAATGAATGCACCCAAAAATGTACAAATTCGCCCAACCAAATCGCCAAATGTAGACGTAATCACAAAAAAAAAAAATTTCCCTACCCGTGTGCACATATGACACGAGGCAGAGACTTACAGCACGTTATCCAGAGTACTGTAAGGGGTACGGTAAGGGGTACAGTTCCGTCTGTTCGCTTTACATATGTGGCCGAGTTGGTCCAGAGTCTGGACTCCAGACTTAGACGCAAGACCGAACTAGTCCAGACTTGGTGCAAGGCCGAGTTAGTCCAGACTTGGTGCAAGGCAAGGCCAGCTTGGTGCTACATAAACTGCAGGCCAACTTCACTTGACTTGTGTCACATATCACGGGCAATGACACGTGTATACCGAGGTACAATAACCCCTCTAGCAGAGCCGCCCACGAGAGCTGCTTTTCCAGGTATTTCCAGAAGTGACCAGAAAGGAAATGCATGTGGGACTAAAATCCATCCTTCCCCGTCCCAATTGTCTGTCTACCACGGTGGCGAGGGTATCTTTCTCCTTCCTGCACAAGTCTAGAAGAAATAACTTTAAATATGGCGAGCCATTGCCCCATACGATACACGTGGACAGTACCAGATTCCAAAGATCAAAGCGAGTAGTGACTTGGGTCATTCGCTTTCGATACCCCCTGGAGAGTCCAAATGGCCAAGTAGGCAACAGCAGTATGAATTCACCCCCAATCCTAAAAGAACAAACGCGTCCATCGCTCAACGTCAATTTCGAAATAGCTCACCATATCCCAACAGACGTGTCCTATCGAAATGGATTAACTTTATTTAGAGGCAGGCCGGTGTCCTAGCAGTGATGTACCAGCCTTACATCCTACTTTAAACGGCAAGGGCCTCCAAAAAGTATGTTAAAAAGTTGTGCACGAAACTTCTCATTTGTCCTATCACTGTCATCAGAGGTAAAGCAAACGCTGAGGCAAGTTCAATGTCCAAGTTACAATTACCTCTTTGCTGCGGTAAGCATCGCTTTTCAAGCCAGAATTTATGAGACAGGACTCAAATAGGGCGACCTTGACGAGCTCGGCACAGGGCCGCTGTTATAAGGCGACCGATCCTGTGGGCTCCCCAGTAGGTGCTCTCATTTAGCGCACACTTGAACATCTTGCGCACCTGGACGTGTCTTCAAGTGTGCGATACACCCGCACATGTGCTTGATGCAGCCTCCGAAACAAAGTATCCAACAACTCTGTTACTGTTGCCTGCCTTAACGGCAAATAGTCATGCAAATGAGAGCAAATTCCTCAATCATCTAAGGAACCACATTGCCTTGCAAAAAATCCACTCTGCGCCCACCCGCGGATACTGCGCATGCAGCAATGCAAACCTTTTGCCGTCCTTGCAAGCCTTTGCTGTCTTTGCAAGCCTGTAGAAAAAGCCAGAAAGGCATGGACGTGCGCCTGCTTCAGCACTCCAAACATTCCGCCTTCCGCTCATCACAGCACATCATCATCATCAACTAACTTTCGACATCGCAATCGCCAATCGTGCACGCCCCAAACTTTCTCGTCCTGTATGCTACCGTTGGTACTGTGCTTCCGTCCTTCTTGTGACACTTAAACCGCAACGCAAACCCATCTATTACACTACACCTTCCTATCAATAATGCCTACTGTACCTTCTTCTCGACAAATACTGTACAATGCTGTTACCGGACAAAACCTTCACTTCTTCTGTACATGTCACTTGACAAGACTTGCCTCGAGTTCTATGGAAACCAGGCACCAAGTTCGGTATGCCACTGTATACTGCACCCCACTGTTTTCTTTTCCCTTCCTCAACCTAGTCCTCTCGTACTTTTGCTCACTCGCACAAGAGAATTCCATGCTCACACACCTTGAGACAGTGACAAAGCAAAGACACTGCCTAATTGTTTTCCAAACCTCCCGAGCAAACTGCAACCGCCTCTGTCTGCGGGTGCACTTGCGCAATCCATCCGCCTTGTGGTCGACGTGGAAGGTGTCTCAGACTCATTCCTCGTCCTGCTTGCGCTTGTCACATGTGTTTTTCCACTGCTATTCATTCCTACCAGAGTACTGTATTGAGCGTGGGAGGATGGAAACCCTCCAAGAGATGCGTGAGGGATGGCTCGGACTTTCGACGCCTACCCTCGCCGCCCTGGTCCAGCGAACGATATTTCTTGCCTCATACAAATACCGTACATTGACAAAAATGTTAACTTGGCACCAAAACTACTACACCGCGTGCTTGCGACCTACCCATACAGTGCTGCCACGGTGCGGGCAGCATTGTATTGGTGCAATCTATGTATTTGATGCTGACATGCCGAATATTTCAACATTTATCCGCTCTTGGTCTAGCCCGTGAAATAAACATTCGGACACTCCTTAAATAGGCGGTACATCCGTCTTGCAGATGGGATTTTATTCGTTTCGCATGAGAAATGAGGACAGAAATGGAGAGCAGGTCAGAGCCCAATTCATACACTACCGCACATCAACATAATATGTTGAATCAATATTACTGATTCTTCGCCAATATTTGTAGTCGTCGAGACCAAAGATTATCCACTTATCAACGGAAGAGTGGTCAGGCCATTCGCACCCTAAAGTGTTTTCCCTAACTTGGACTTTTCGCTTGCATCAAAAGTATCACCGTGACGAGTCCTCCAGCTGAAAGTCCTCGCAGTCAGCCTCTCGGTGTGGACCCTCGAGTCTGATACAGGGGATACGAAAGGAGGAAGTGTCTGAGAGTGGTACTACCCCGTAACGCGTTCTCTTTGTATACACTTCGTCGCGAGGCTATCTCATTCCACCAGTCGGGGACCCGTTTCGAACAGCAGAGATAAACTTAGAATATTTTTCTGCTTTCAGGGAAAGGATCAGAGGAATATCTGATGATTGAAGCACCTTCTCAGGCAGAGCAATTGTAATTTTTGCGATTGATGAACCTCCTACAAGTTGGTGAGGGGAGCCCAAACATTTCCGGTACTACCTACTGTACAGTAGCGTAGACATTGCGCAATTCCAGAGCTATTTGAAGAGGACTGTCTTTTTCTAACGCAATTCCAAACTTCTTCAAAGTTCTGACGTCGTTGGTTGGGCAAATCGGTTTTCGACGATTGTGTTTGTTAGTGATGGATTATTGTATTGAATATGCCCCCTCCGATGTGATGTAAGTGCTATGAGGATAGTTATACTCACTGTATGACGGAAGTACGACTGTAATCGACATGTAAAGTCTTCAATCGTAAACTTCAAAGTATTGCAAAGAATTCTTGTTTTGGGTTTGTCGTGGCGGTTTGCTGGAGCATACTCAACCTAACGGTTTGTCATGCAATTCGCAACAGATGCAGCTCTACTCTAAAAATATCTGGTCATATTTTCATTTGTGCAACGGGCCATTCCATCGATAATCATCTCGCAAAGTTGTTTCTCGAACCCTTGAAGTGTATTCCATTCACAGGGGATCGTGGACAGGGGTGAATCGAGATTGTGCAGTTTTTTTTCGTTCATGCGACATCCACCTCGACATTGCCCGATTTGGAAGAGAAGACCACCGAAGTAAAACTATGTTTGACAGAGCAAGCTTGTGAGGAATTCTAGCATCAAGTTCTGAAGGTTTCCGGTCTGTTCTCAAAACAGCCGGAGGGCTCTTTTCTGTATGTAGCCTGCCAGCTGCATCAGGGACATGTTTCCAGGGAGACCCCGCCGGAGACGCATTGCGACTGAATCGTTTGGATTTCTCTATGGAAGCACAGGTTATTCTGGCACAAACGACGCAATTCGTGTTGCGCAACTTCACAACTATTCCTTAAGAAATATCTGACCCCCTCTTTCCACATTTGCGAGCGTGGAAACTCTATGGTGACGGGAGAGGAATAACGTATCCAAGAATTGGCCCATCCAATACAAAGAGCAGATAATATACATTGCTTAAGTAATTTCAAAAAAAATCTTAACTCAAGAGATGGAGCAAGCACACGCCACGGGCAGATTTGGGTATGTCCATCAAGCTGTTTGCAACATCCGTGATTCGCCTTATCTGTCTTGTTCTAGATGTCTCACGTATGGTGTCGTGCCCGGTTCAGTTGCTCCAACAAACGCGGACATAAACTGTTGAAAATCTGAATTGATATCAAGTCATCAAACGGCTTCACGACAAGACGAACAACTCAGTGCTGTGGACGTGTTCCCTGACATTAGAAATGGGCTTGCGTGAAAGCACGAAAATATTTCGTTTCAGCATGACGTGAATCCCATCCTCCCATCACTTGTTCTTTTGCACACATCTTTCTTCGTACTTACATTAGGGGGTGGTGCTACTGATCTGACCGGTTGAGAGACAAGTTTGAAGTCATATCTATTTGGACTATGCGAAAAGTATATTGGTAAAGGAGATTATGGACAAGCTTTTCCTGGCAACTAATGCTGAGACCGTTGGTGTGTGTAGCACCGAGGAAAAAGGATAAGTTGCATGCCAACCAACGGCTGTCATACAAATATCATGTTTTCCTCTTCTTAGCGATAAGCTAACGAACCATTCACCAAGGACAACGAAACGTTCTGCGTTTGCTTTGATATCAGGTGATTACAAAGTATGTTCATTTTCCGTGGTGTGAATCTGGCTACTTGGTCTCGTCTTTACGTCTTTAGTTCTATATACTGTATACAAGAGCAATGTCATCAATGTGGGAAGTCTGACTCTCGCTTGGCATAGGCGCGGGTTATAAACACAAGAACTAATATGTGCTTGCGTAACCGTCCACTTGATCAGCTTTACAGGCTGCGCAGTCTGCGCCATGGTGTTTGGAGGTGCAGAGAGTACCTTCACGCCGTGGCAGTCAACTACGCTCTGCCTGGTTCGTGAAGAATACCATATCGGTATCTACAAATACGCGTTGTGATTATGTTTGCATTGATCTGGAGGAACAGCAGGCTGTTTAAAAACGAGGGCACGGGGGTGTCCTGCTTTCCCAGTTTATCGATGCATTGCTTCTGCACGCGACTAAGCATCATTTGACGCATCTTCAAAGAACAAGGAGGGTTTCTCGAAAACGCGATAGAGCAGAGGGCATGTCCAGGAATTTTCGCGAAAGGAAGGACCACAGACTCGGGGATTTGATGGGCTATGCAGCGACTTTCTGGGTCGTTCACATAAATTTATGTCCACCTAGCCAAGGCTTGGGTTGAAGCAGCAATGAGGGGCAGGTACGCACGTGTATTCTTGTCGAAACAATTCACGTGCGAACGATGTAGCGACGCTGTCTGACAACAGGGTATGAAACTGCAGCATCATCGCTAGAAGAACAAGTGTCCTTGAGAAGAGAGAAACTCGAGCAGTCGCCATTTGGAGTTGAACAGCATTTGAACGACATGCATGCCCACAAGGCGAGATGAACTGAAGCGAGCAGACAGGTGTTTCGTGAGGAATGCAGGATGCAACGCATGTAGTAACCTGAACCAGAGAGGTGAGTGTCGATATGGCTGATACGCGGGGAAGCTTTGGGCCAGATGGGAAGGGGTACGGGGGTGAGAGGGTTTGGTCTTCGGGTGGAAACACAAAGTGGCACCGCGCGTGAAGTATCGATAAGTGCAAATTTATACAATGGCGACAGAAGGGCTTATCAGGAGAGACGCAAGCGTTCGACAGAACGAAGGGATGAGAGGACAAAAATCGGATTAAGGGTAGAGGCAAGCACAGGGCACTTTGTACCTGTCTGGCTTTGTTCCAGCTGCAATAATAGAGGTGATCCCCAATCGAGTGGACTGTGGATGAACCTAGAGAGGCCAGAGACTGTGGTGGGGCTTAGCTTGGAGCAGGCGAAGGACAAAGGGTATGAGGCTCTCTGTACCTGGCTAAGGGGAACTGCAGATGGAAGGTTGAGGAAAGATGGGTGCCAGGGGGCGGCTTGCTCAAGAAAATCAAGAGCGGGGGTGGGACCCCCCAATCAATGGGTACAGCACTGATGACGGCCGACCAGGGAATAGGGAGAGCCCCTTGTGATGGGTGGTTGTACCTTTGCATCCGGATGCCCCATTGTGGCGACAGGAGGGAAATCTGGATAGGAAATTTTGCATAGAAAGTGAAAAACGCCCGTGATTGGTAGGAATCATTTGGAAACAGCCAAATTGTATGCAAGAAATTTGGATGACATTCAATTCATGCTAACTATTTCAGGTGGTAAAACGAAACTCGTGTTCCACCTGACTACTATGATCAAAGCGATTGGAATCAGAGTCCATTTGTCCATCGGTCTCCTCTGGACTCAACGCGTTGGACCAAATACGTTGTCGTCTATCACGCCTGCCATACGCTCCGTGGCCATTGTATGTCACGCATTCATACCATGACGTCACGTCACGTTTCTTCGTATATAGTTCAGAAACAATTAAAAATCTGGGTTCATTTTCCGGTTCCATTTTGCCTTGGCCCGTTGTAAACGCCGTCATGGAAGGGTACAGCGGCATCAACCCCGAAAATAAATCACCTCCCCACTATTGAACTCCATCATCCCAACCAAAATTCTCCCTATCTCTAACTGTGGAATCAAACTCTCACCTCAGACTCATCTTCTTCGCACTCTCATTTACTTTCCTCCACAGTGTCTACAGTATATAACCTGTGATCCCTCGCATTCACTTCGCGTTGTACTTGTAGTTTTCTGTGTGTGTGTGTGGCCCCCTTCCCCCGGTGCACCCAGTATTGCTGCCCGTCACTCTCCTTGCCTTCGATTCTCAGGCATCTGGCAAACCAAATTCCATTCAATTATCCTTTCGATGCACTGCAATATGAAATGAAGTAGTCGCCTGCAGCCAAGATACAGATACACTCACAAACTCGGGCAAGACCTCTCAACGACTGTATTGTTCCACTTTTCAACTCGGTCGCGACTGCGAGAATCGCGTTACTGTATCAAGGGTACCGTACCGTACAAGATCGGTACGGTAGTACAGTGCAGCATGCACAGTACGTCGTCGGTACTGTCTGAAAAGTACACGTATCTGGGCCTTTCTTGTGCGACACCAGTATCTGTTTGTCATTTTCTGCAGACGTAGGATAATCAACTCCACAAATACCCACCGATCACGAGAATCGTTTCTTGCCCTCAAACCTTGCCCTCAAACCTTGCCCTCAAACCTTGCCCTCAAACCTTGTCCTCAAATCTTGTCCTCAAATCTTGCCCTCACATCTCGCCTCTCTGTCTCACTCTCTCAGGCCTCCACATGTTGCGTGCTCGACCTTCCTGGCGGGCTGTTGTCAACTGAATCGCCCCAATCAATGACTCACAATGACTCCCGATATCCTGCACAACATCATACCAGAAACTGGCCAACCAGCATTCATCACGTCCTCCACTACCCTAGAAAGTATGGCGCACGCCTGATTGAGCCCCCCCTTGTCCCGACAGCAACGCAGCCCACGAAAATAATAACAATTGCGTCTATCACAGACAACAACGCCTCATGATCAAAATTTTCGATACCAGGCGACACCGTTAGAGACTGTCTGTCAAGCACCCAATTCTCTCGAATGAAGAAATCCTTTTACCATACAGAAGAGTAGCAGCCTGCCCTGGAAGGTGTACAGTATCTTGCTGTACTACACTGGAACTTAACATTTTTCAGCTTTCATCCCAACCAGAGTTAGGATCTGGTGTGAGGCCATCTCCCCTGTTCTTGTTGCAAATCATGTTGCAGATATCTCCCCTGCGTCTGATGCATACTACCGTATATTGCACCCCGCACCAAAGATCCTTTTCGAGCACTCATGGCTGACCACGTTGACCCCTTCTCTTCATTTCCTGTCAAAAAGTAAACGCGGTTGGCACTTATTGCCTCCTCCCACTGCATGTTGTCAGCCTTCTGGAGGCCTTCGCGCTTCATCCCATGACCCCGGATCATCATAGTCAGCACACCACAACAATCGACCATGTAGTCGTCTGACTTCTGCTGGCCCTATTGAAAGTCTCGCATCGTAGTCGCCTCTGTTGACATCAGCTTGCTAGCGGCAATCTCAGGTGACTTCATTCGAAGGAAAAGTCTTTGAGAAAATATACAGTAAACAAGTCAGATTCGAAAGTCAGTCAGAAAACGCGACATAATTGAGCTTGCGAGCCTTCGCATGTCAGCGGCCAGGGATATTTGTCCTGAACCTCGTTACTGCTGTGCTACAATCCTCCGAAATTTTAACCTTTTTTCGCTCTTTGTTTCACGCTGGATCATCCTGCCCTCGCCACGACTGAAAGCTGAAAGCAGAAATCAACTCTCCTCTCTCTACATCTTCCACCATGCGCAATGGGTAACTAACTATTCAAGCGCCTCATCAGAAAGATGGTTATCAAACAAGTTGCGACGTCGTGAACCACAGACATAAGAAGAAATTCCTCTTCATCTCATTAATAGCCCTGCTTCCTCTTTAGCATGTCTCGTGTCCCACATACAACTCCAGTGTCGCCTGTCTTCGGAACGACAGGCGGCGATTGGGCCCAGTCGCCCCTGGCAGATGTCTTCCGGCTGCTTTTATAATTGTTGGACATGAGCGTCACGCTCGTACGATTCCTAGCCTGACCTGCTTTATAAGCCATGTTCCGGCCGAGGTCGAGTTGCTCTTGCTGTGCTTTGTGCCCCACAGACTGCGAAAGTGATACGTGAAAGTTGAGTAGAACCTACAGGCCTTCAATCTTCGGTAAGTTTTCCCAGATTTTTTGACTTCCCGCAATCAGCTTTTTCCAATGCCACGCATTCAGCAACAGTCGTGAGATTCACCTTGTGCGTATGTTTGAGACTGCCGAGTTCATCAGTAATACATGAAGCAAAGAGTTACAGACTTATCGTCCTGCCGCCCAAGTCACCTCATCCGGGCCGTTGACTGACCAAAACCTCCGGAATTCTCGAGATTTTTGACAGTACCCTTGATACTGTACAGTCGAGTACATCTCAGGAAACAATTCGGTTGGAATTGTAAACCGTCTCTGTATTTGGAACATCTGAAGATACTCTTTGTACGGAGATTAGACAAACTTCGTGGCTTGTTGCGCGGGTGTCGGAGCACATCAGTGTCTTTCAGGCCAGTGCATCAATATGTAGCACAAAAGGATACAGTACCTTAAGGTACAGTACACCACGTGCTTGTATCGCACTGTGTTTGCTTGCGCCAGCTGGTGGTCGCAGAGTGCATGGATGCGGATGCAGATGCGGGCGTAAACCTGCAGTGAAGGCAAGCTTCTTATCCACCTCCTTTCTCAAGAAAAAAGGTGCATGAGTACGGAAATCAAGTCTATTGCAGAACTGTACTCGAATAGAGCTCTCGCTGGGCGGGGGTTAGACAATAGTTGGGAATTCCGTAAACTTAAAAGATACACGTATCACTGTACGGCAAAGTAGGATGCGCACTTGTCATATATGCTCACGGTCAGTGCGGGTTGGCCGAGGCGCTAAAAAAAGAGTCCGGGCCAAAAACGGCGAAAACAGGTGTAAAATTGGATAAAAAGCTACAAGCAGGTCGTGAGGTGACTAGATAGGAGATCTGTGGGGTGTGCGTGCGGCATACCGCATATGATGAAGCCTGCTCGAGCCTGTCAATAGAGTGAGGGTTATAAACGTATGGGCTGATGCGAGAGGCGCCAAGACTTGTGAGTGATGACGGATGCCGAGGCCAAAACAAATGACAGCGGGAGGATGGGGTGTTAGAATAAGGCAAAAAGGGGGTA